>NC_047526.1:33775779-34068279 GCF_902827115.2 Pseudochaenichthys georgianus | reverse complement strand
TCCTGTTGTCTTTGCGGTTACATCTGACCGATTTACAATTTCTCGCTCTAAAAAATGTAGTTAATTTAATCTATCTGTCATAAGGTTCCTTGACTTTGTTCACACATGGCATCTGAACACTCAGCAACATTTTGAGATTTTAAAATAAAATAGTGTTTTATTGACCTGTGCACCCCCGTCTTCCCGGTCACGCCTCAGGTGCACGGGGACAACAAACTCCACGCAGAAAGGCTCCAGCGAGATAGCCCACCTGGGCACGGGGCACCTGACCCACCGTACCACACATGTCTTCCTTCTGTTGGTGATTCAACATTTTCTGACGGGGCATTTTATTTCTAAACATTTAACAACTAGCACTCTCAAAGCTGACAGTACTCTGCGTTCACATTTCCCAAATGTGTAATAGTGGCAAATATCGGTACAGACTATTTAAATTAAGTTTGTTGAAAGCAATGGTCATCCTGCTTCTAAGGACTTTCCAGTGAGTCATAGTGTCCTTTCTGTGTGTTGTTCCACCCCAAGGATCCAGCTGATTACTGCCAACTTGTCATTGAACTTTAGTGGTGTGGTATGTTTTGACACACACACACACACACACACACACACACACACACACACACACACACACACACACACACACACACACACACACACACACACACACACACACACACACACACACACACACACACACACACACACACACACACACACACACACACACACACACACACACACACACACACACACACACACACACACACACACACACACACACACACACACACACACACACACAGTTAGTTTACATATTAAAAGTTGTGTTTCATTTAAGGTCTGTACTTTAATTCTTCAAAAAATGAATCATTAAATGTTTTGTTCAGATTGTACTTCTATAGGTGTAACATCACATACTGTCTTTAAACATTACATCTAAACAAACACTGCAAGCTAAAGTTTGAAATGATGGAATCTGTTTGAGCTGTTTACAGCACTTGCTTCCAAAAATAAAACTGTTATTTTACAACCTTGAGCAAGTGTTAGCACTTTATTGAAAGCATTTGGTCTTCTGTGAAATAATAGGGTCTCTGCTGAGTTTTTAGTTCGTTAATATATTGAAGGCGTTTGAAATGAATAATTTAGGAAAAACCTGTAAAATAACAGTTTTTACATGCTTAACTCTAAATGATGTCCGTAGTAGTATAACCAATGCTGTTTCAATCACATTAGTATGCATAAAAAGTGACAGGTGGACACGCCCCCAATTATGCAAATGAGCGAAGTCCCGCCTCCCATTGCTCGAGATCCTTTTGATGTGTGTTATAAAGAGTAGGTGTGAAAAGCCCCCAGGGTAGCGCCTTTTGTTGTTTAGTTCTTTGATGTATTGATTAAGATAGTATCTTTGAAGTCATGCTGTCTGACCCCTGCCCCTCAGAGTTGAGTAATTAGCCTTTGATGTTTGCCCTTTGATGTTAATCTCTGTATATCTTTTGAAGCTAGGGTGACAGGGCCTACCCTCCCCCCGCTCAGCCTCTCCCTTTCCCCCACCCCTTCCTGAGACTATGAAACCAACAGAATAGTGGATAGAAATATGCTTAAACTAAATCTAAAAAGACAGGCAATTTCGCTTACCAAGTCACCTTTTTCAAAAAAAGAAAAATGGCCAAGAGACGCCTCGATAAGGGTTTAACCAGCGAGAGGCCTGTGTGACAGACTTACCGCCATCCGCCCGGGCGCCAGCCAAGAAAACGAATGCAACATCTGCGAAGGGTTCAGACGCCTACAGCCAAAAGATCTGTGCACAAACTTATCTCGTGCCCTCTTTTGGTCATGTGCGCGTTCGTGTGTGTTGGAGGAGGGGCTTAATGAGGAAGTGGCAGATTTCCCCCCCTGCTGTGTTTACTTTTCAAATTCTAGCTCACTTGAGCTGGTTTCTCCAAAATGACCTTACCCCTACATTAAGAACAATTAACACACACACACACACACACACACACACACACACACACACACACACACACACACACACACACACACACACACACACACACACACACACACACACACACACACACACACACACACACACACACACACACACACACACACACACACACACACACACACACACACACACACACGTTGGAGTTGCCCCTTGATTCATGGTTTGTTTTAAATGATATGTGATTGCTAAGGATGTTTCTTTTTAAGTTTTTGTGAAACTGTTAACTACAAGGAAGTATCTTTTTGCAAAGAGGTTATTCATGTTAATTTAAAAATATCTTATTTAGGTTTTCTAATAGTGATACCTAAGGATATTCTCTTTTAGTTGTATGGATTGTGAACTAATGTGTAATTACTTTATTATAAGAAAAGTCTCCATGATCTTTGTCTTTTTTATAATTACTTTACACCACTATAAGGAAACCCAAT
Organism: Pseudochaenichthys georgianus; assembly: GCF_902827115.2. Classification (NCBI taxonomy): domain Eukaryota; kingdom Metazoa; phylum Chordata; class Actinopteri; order Perciformes; family Channichthyidae; genus Pseudochaenichthys; species Pseudochaenichthys georgianus. The sequence goes on along the minus strand of NC_047526.1, from coordinate 34,065,846 downwards.
ATGAAGCTGTATGGGTGTAATATTAGATTTTGTTGTAGGCAACAAAGAGAGGTTTTCTTAAAATGTGTTCCTGCCCCAATCACTCCATGCGGCTCCAGTGGGTCTGCTCAAAAACAAAAGAAAAGCTGTAAAACAGCTGGGGGGCAAAAGAAGCATAGCTAATCACTCGGATAAAGGACTCATTGTGTCCGAAGGAATCAAACTCGTCCTTATGGGACTTTGGGAGGGGTCTTTTTTCTTTTAAGGGGTGATCTGTCAAAGGGTATGCTGTCAATCATTCTTAAATCTCTTGAACTAGGAATCTTAGAAATGCGTCTTAATCCTCCCAATCCTAGCTCCTCCTCCTCCTCCTCCTCCTCCTCCTCCTCCTCCTCCTCCTCCTCCTCCTCCTCCTCCTCCTCCTCCTCCTCCTCCTCGTCAGCATCCCACTCAGCATCCCACTCAGCATGAATCCGCTTCCCACTCAACATAACAACCCCCGCCGTCCTCACCAGATCATTTAAAAGTAAGGACCCCTCAAGGACATTTGTTGAACACTAACATACCCTAGGGACCAGAGGGTACAATGGTTGGACATTTACTACCGGCCGCGGTATGCCTAGTGTACAGGGTCCATATAACCGACTTAATGCATAGCGGGAAGTCGGTTATATAGACATCAACAGAATAAGTGTTTAACGGTGATTTAAACTAGTTTATGCGGGGAAAAGAGTGCTCAAAATCGGATTCAACAGGCCATCCACACCGACTCCCATTAAAAGTGATTGAAATGTACAGGAATCTGTCCATTTCAATCACATTTGATGACCCGTCCAGGGTGACTTTCTTCCCCAGGAATTAGTGTCTGAAAGCTGGCTAACATTACTTTAAATACAGTGTGCACATGGCTTTATTACCCATGAAATAGTGTGTGAAAGCTGGGTGACTTTGATGTGAATTTAAGGAAGATATGGCCATTTCATCCACACCTCACGACTCCCATTAAAAGTGATTGAAATGTACAGGAATCTGTCCATTTCAATCACATTTGATGACCCGTCCAGGGTGACTTTCTTCCCCAGGAATTAGTGTCTGAAAGCTGGCTAACATTACTTTAAATACAGTGTGCACATGGCTTTATTACCCATGAAATAGTGTGTGAAAGCTGGGTGACTTTGATGTGAATTTAGGGAGGGAGAGCCGCAGCAGCAGCAGCAGCAGCAGCAGGCTGTGACCCTGGCGGAAATACATTGATTGTTTTAGCCAGGAATAAGTGTTTAGAAGGCGGGTAAAGTGTTCCTGCAGCTCCTCCATGACGGTAATAATGATTAGATATAATTGCCAGGGCAGAAAGCTCTTTTTAAAAGTGAAAAAACGATTTGAAACCGTTTGAAATGACTGGCGGGTGCTGATGGAAAGCAGGCGGAAATAAATGGATTGTTTACCCAGGAAAAGGTGTTTAAAAGGCGGGTAAAGTGTCCCTGCAGCTCCTCCATGACGGTAATAATGATTAGAAATCATTTACAGGGCAGAAAGCTCTTTTTAAAAGTGAAAAAACGATTTGAAACCGTTTGAAATGACTGGCGGGTGCTGATGGAAAGCAGGCGGAAATAAATGGATTGTTTACCCAGGAAAAGGTGTTTAAAAGGCGGGTAAAGTGTCCCTGCAGCTCCTCCATGACGGTAATAATGATTAGAAATCATTTACAGGGCAGAAAGCTCTTTTTAAAAGTGAAAAAACGATTTGAAACCGTTTGAAATGACTGGCGGGTGCTGATGGAAAGCAGGCGGAAATACATGGATTGTTTACCCAGGAAAAGGTGTTTAAAAGGCGGGTAAAGTGTTCCTGCAGCCCTTTAAATACAGTGTGCACATGGCTTTATTACCCATGAAATAGTGTGTGAAAGATGGGTAAATTTGCTGTGAATTTAAGGGAGATATGGCCCTTTCAAACAGGGAGATGACTGGCGGGTGCTGATGGAAAGCAGGCGGAAATACATGGATTGTTTACCCAGGAAAAGGTGTTTAAAAGGCGGGTAAAGTGTTCCTGCAGCCCTTTAAATACAGTGTGCACATGGCTTTATTACCCATGAAATAGTGTGTGAAAGATGGGTAAATTTGCTGTGAATTTAAGGGAGATATGGCCCTTTCAAACAGGGAGATGACTGGCGGGTGCTGATGGAAAGCAGGCGGAAATACATGGATTGTTTACCCAGGAAAAGGTGTTTAAAAGGCGGGTAAAGTGTTCCTGCAGCCCTTTAAATACAGTGTGCACATGGCTTTATTACCCATGAAATAGTGTGTGAAAGCTGGGTGAGTTTGATGTGAATTTAAGGAAGATATGGCCATTTCATCCACACCTCACGACTCCCATTCAAAGTGATTGAAATGTACAGCACTCTGTACATTTCAATCACATTTCCCGACCCGACCAGGGTGACTTTCTTCCCCACGAATTAGTGTCTGAAAGCTGGCTAACATTACTTTAAATGCATGGTGCACATGGCTCTGTTACCCATGAATTAGTGTGTGAAAGATGGGTGAGTTTGATGTGAATTTAAGGGAGATATGGCCATTTCATCCACACCTCACCACTCCCATTCAAAGTGATTGAAATGTACAGCACTCTGTACATTTCAATCACATTTCACGACCTGTGTAGACTGGCTTTCTTACCCATTAGGTACACCGACAAAGCCACCTCTTCGGGGCCGCTCCAAGACCCCCAAAACAAGGACGCAGCAGCCCCAGCATCTCTCCCTGACATGAGCAAACAGGTTATTTCAAACTTCCATGACATACCCCGGGGAAAAGCACCTCTCTGTGGCCGCTCCAAGACCCCCAAAACACGGACTAAGGAGCTCCAGGATCCCTCCCATGTACCTCCAGAACCTCGAGCACCTTGGGTCCCCGGGCCCCCGAACTTAAGCACTCCCCCACGGACTAAACCAAGATGATCACACCCTCAAGAATCTCGTGCCCCTGGGAATCTTAAAGGGGGGTCTACTTTGCGGTGCTTTACCGTCCGCCCATCAGCACCCATAGTCGGCCTTCCTCACAGCAGCAGCACCCAACCTCCATGGAGGATTTTGCTCGTGCCCCTGGCTACACTTAAAGGGGGTCTACTTTGCGGTGCTTTACCGTCCGCCCATCAGCACCCATAGTCGGCCTTCCTCACAGCAGCAGCACCCAACCTCCATGGAGGATGTTGCTCGTGCCCCTGGCTACACTTAAAGGGGGTATACTTTGCGGTGCTTTACCGTCCGCCCATCAGCACCCATAGTCGGCCTTCCTCACAGCAGCAGCACCCAACCTCCATGGAGGATTTTGCTCGTGCCCCTGGCTACACTTAAAGGGGGTCTACTTTGCGGTGCTTTACCGTCCGCCCATCAGCACCCATAGTCGGCCTTCCTCACAGCAGCAGCACCCAACCTCCATGGAGGATTTTGCTCGTGCCCCTGGCTACACTTAAAGGGGGTCTACTTTGCGGTGCTTTGCCGTCCGCCCATCGGCACCCATAGTCGGCCTTCTTCACAGCAGCAGCACCCAACCTCCATGGAGGATTTTGCTCGTGCCCCTGGCTACACTTAAAGGGGGTCTACTTTGCGGTGCTTTGCCGTCCGCCCATCGGCACCCATAGTCGGCCTTCTTCACAGCACCACCTGCCCTGCTGGAGGTTCACACTTTAACTTTTTTTACCCTCTTCTACCTTACAAATCATCCCACACTTGAGCACTCCTCACTCGGACTAAACACCTACATGCTACCACCAGAACCAGAATATCGTGCCCCTGGGGATCTTAAAAGAAGAAAACCCATAGTGGGATTAAAAACAGAACACTTAGTAATTTTAACAAACTTTATTTACAGTAATATTGACAGTAATAAATAAATTCAAACAGGATATAACGTATTTACAAGGGGACTGATTACAACAACACACTGCATATTTACAAGTTGATCACTGGCAACAGTGGGTGAAGTTGGGGCAGAGTATGGCACCCTCTCTTCACCCATGTCTGAGGGGTTGTGTTCGGCCAGTGACTGGTCCCTCTTCGGGACATGTCTTGGTAGGGAGTCTTGGTAGGGAGCCGGGCTGTGCTCCTCTCCAGAGTTGTCACTGTCGATGTCAATACCCGCAAAAGTGTCTTCATTTCCCGCTGCTGCTGCTGTCGATGCCGCCGCCGCTGCTTGAAGTGACTGTGTGAAGAGCAACCGAATGTCCGCAGCCTCCTTCAAAGAAGGATTATTCGCGTAAAATTTGTCCGCAGTTGCAGTGTTGTGACACATGAAATCACTCACTCTTTGGCGGTTGCCTTTGTCTTGAAACCTCTTCGCATTATCGGCGTGGACTGTGCGGAGGTCGGTGAAGTTAATGGGACTGCGGAGCCCCACATCAGCCCATGCCAACCTCAGGGAGTAGGCAAGCTTCCTGAACGGGTTCTTCCCCTCTGTGTACAGAAAGTAACGGCTCTGGGTGCAGGTCAGCGTACCCTTAATTTCCAGCCACCTCTTCATCCATCCAAATTCTTCTACGGTGAGGTACAGCTGCGCCTCCCCGAACGCGTTGGCCGTCTTGTGGTTACTTACCTGTTATGACAGAGATAGAGAGTGTCAATACAATGTCAATCATGCATATAACTGCCAGAATAAATACATTGATTAATAGCACTCACATGAACCAGGTAGCCGAAGGCAGTGCCAGTTGTATCCGCCTTTCGGACCTCGGCGTTGGTCATGTTGGAGTAGACCCCCGGACGGTGGCCATAAATGCAGCTCCAATGAAGAGTCATATACCCATAGAGCAGTGTCCGGGTCGCGGTAGTCGGATTGCTGGCCATCACATCCAGGAGCTGAGGGATGCGAGTGGTGGTCGAAGTCAAGCATGTCATTAGGTCGTTGTGGCTCGGCAGACCTTCCATCTTGTCACGCTTCACTTGCATCTGGTGGATAAGTACTTTTCTCTTCAGGGACTTCAGGATGGCAACTACTTCCCGTTTGATTAAAATCATGTCCGTTTGGCTGAGCCTGCTCCCCTTGCACGGTGTGTCGGCCATGTACTTGAGAAAGTGTGATATATTCTTGATGTAGAAGTCGGAGGTCGTGACCTGAAGGCTTGACTTCATCAGGCTCCGGGACCACCCGCGTATCCTCTTGAGATCCCTCAAAAAGAGCCAGTCAGACAGGCGATTGAAACCGTGTGCCATGAAACTGAGGAACGACTTCACTCTGCTTAGTTTGGAGACTGTGTTTTCCTGGAGCCTCACTGGTGGGTCGATACCTGCATAATGCTCCCGGTATCCTTGCAGATACTCCTCTGTGAAATATAAACAGTACTTTAATGACAACACATGATGTGTTACAGAAACTGCATGTGTCACATAGCCAAAACACTTACCCATGATCCGTGGGAATGTTATGTCCCGCATTATATTTCCCCGGCCCCTGCCCCGGAACCAGGGGGAATTTATGGGAGGGGAGGTTGACGAGGCCTCGGTATGGATGGATGCAGGCTCTGAGGAGCTGGGTGAATGGGTGTGAGAGCCAGTGGGGGACTTGCTGCAGGCGGGAATGGGAGACGTGCTGCAGGCGGGAATGGGAGACGTGCTGCAGGCAGGAATGGGAGACTTGCTGCAGGAGGGACCTTTCGACTTGGACAGCCTCGTTGGTGTCGACTCTGGTCGGGGTCGTTTCTTCAGAATGACCCGCTCTCGTTCCTCCCCATCGAACGCGGGCATGTCCCCGGCCCGCTGATCCATCCTCTGTCGCTTGTCCTTTATCCTCTGCTGCAACTTGCAGCGCAGGGATTTCACCTCAGCAGCATATATGTCCCGCTGAGCCCTCACTGCGTTAGCCTCCAGCCTCCATTCTTTGCAGTCCGGGTTGTCACATTCATTCACCGGGGACAAGGGTGGAGGTTGTGACAGTATATCGTCGTCTGCCACCGTGTCAACAGCCCAAGCGGTAATCATTTCTATTGTGGGGTTTGTCATTCGGAGTTCATAAAGCTCCTTCTTGGCCACTGTCATTTTCATTTGATTTTGAACCACATGTAGTTCCTCCCGGGCCAGCTCAACATGGTCTCTGGCCAAGTGGCGATCCAGCCTTGTGCCGTGGTACTCGCATCCCAGAATGGTACAGGGATGGAGCCTAATGTTGGTCCGTCCGTTGGCCAACAACAGCAGAATTTTTCTTTCATCCAAGTTACGCACACCATGGTTCCTCTGTAGGTGCTTGCTCAGGGCACGGTAGGAGCTATTGCAGATCGGACAACGGACCGCCATCCGACCTGTATTCTTGAGCATTTCGGTACCGGAAAATGTCACCAGAATCGTGGGTAAAAAAGAAGGAAGCGTGAAAAGACTCACGAAAGACGCACTCAGCTTATTTTCAAATCTGTGTTTGTTTTCATTTGCATCATGGTGCGGTGTCCCATTTAGGCACTCGTTAGGCGGGCAGAGATCCCTGTAATCTCCCCTCACGTTCCTCCAGAGTCTGATTCTCCCAAAGGATACCCGACAGTTTCGGGTACGACCCAGAGGGCGCACGGTGGACGGCCAGGGCGAGGCCGCCACACCGCGCTGGAGTCAGGGTCCCGGTGAGGCGCAGGACGGAGCACCCGGCAGTAGCCTCCAGCAGACCCCCGCGCGGTTCCCTCGTCCCTCAGAAGAGGTGGAGAGGCGGAGGGGTGGGTCTTTTCATCTGCTGGCGGGTTGCCGGGATAACAGTATCCTCCGGGGAGGCATTGAACCCTTCTCAACTGCCCCCCGGAGGAGGCAGGGGAGTCAGGTACCCAGAGGGTGGACGGCCAGGGCGAGGCCGCCACACCGCGCTGGAGTCAGGGTACCGGTGAGGCGCAGGACGGAGCACCCGGCAGTAGCCTCCAGCAGACCCCCGCGCGGTTCCCTCGTCCCTCAGAAGAGGTGGAGAGGCGGAGGGGTGGGTCTTTTCATCTGCTGGCGGGTTGCCGGGATAACAGTATCCTCCGGGGAGGCATTGAACCCCTCTCAACTGCCCCCCGGAGGAGGCAGGGGAGTCAGGTACCCAGAGGGTGGACGGCCAGGGCGAGGCCGCCACACCGCGCTGGAGTCAGGGTCCCGGTGAGGCGCAGGACGGAGCACCCGGCAGTAGCCTCCAGCAGACCCCCGCGCGGTTCCCTCGTCCCTCAGAAGAGGTGGAGAGGCGGAGAGGCGGAGGGGTGGGTCTTTTCATCTGCTGGCGGGTTGCCGGGATAACAGTATCCTCCGGGGAGGCATTGAACCCTTCTCAACTGCCCCCCGGAGGAGGCAGGGGAGTCAGGTACCCAGAGGGTGGACGGCCAGGGCGAGGCCGCCACACCGCGCTGGAGTCAGGGTCCCGGTGAGGCGCAGGACGGAGCACCCGGCAGTAGCCTCCAGCAGACCCCCGCGCGGTTCCCTCGTCCCTCAGAAGAGGTGGAGAGGCGGAGAGGCGGAGGGGTGGGTCTTTTCATCTGCTGGCGGGTTGCCGGGATAACAGTATCCTCCGGGGAGGCATTGAACCCTTCTCAACTGCCCCCCGGAGGAGGCAGGGGAGTCAGGTACCCAGAGGGTGGACGGCCAGGGCGAGGCCGCCACAACCAGAGAACCAGAAAAAAGGGGTGAAATGGGAAAAAAGTACCCCAAAATAGTGTTCCATAAGGCGGGTAGAGTCCCCTGACAACTCCCCATACCTTTCTCCAGGGTGGGAACAAGTTTAAGTCAACTTTTGGAAGAACCAGAGAAAAGGGTGAAAATGGATAAAGTGTATCCGAAAATAGTGTTCCAAAAGGCAGGTAGAGTCCCCTGACAACTCCCCATACCTTTCTCCAGGGTGGGAACAAGTTTAAGTCAACTTTTGGAAGAACCAGAGAAAAGGGTGAAAATGGATAAATTGTATCCGAAAATAGTGTTCCAAAAGGCAGGTAGAGTCCCCTGACAACTCCCCATACCTTTCTCCAGGGTGGGAACAAGTTTAAGTCAACTTTTGGAAGAACCAGAGAAAAGGGTGAAAATGGATAAATTGTATCCGAAAATAGTGTTCCAAAAGGCAGGTAGAGTCCCCTGACAACTCCCCATACCTTTATCCAGGGTGGGAAAAAGTTAAAGTCAACTTTTGGAAGAACCAGAGAAAAGGGTGAAAATGGATAAATTGTATCCGAAAATAGTGTTCCAAAAGGCAGGTAGAGTCCCCTGACAACTCCCCATACCTTTATCCAGGGTGGGAAAAAGTTAAAGTCAACTTTTGGAAGAACCAGAGAAAAGGGTGAAAATGGATAAATTGTATCCGAAAATAGTGTTCCAAAAGGCAGGTAGAGTCCCCTGACAACTCCCCCTACCTTTCTCCAGAGTCGAAAAAAGTATAAGTTAACTTTTGGAAGAACCAGAGAAAAGGGTGAAAATGGATAAATTGTATCCGAAAATAGTGTTCCAAAAGGCAGGTAGAGTCCCCTGACAACTCCCCCTACCTTTCTCCAGAGTCGGAAAAAGTATAAGTTAACTTTTTGGAAGAACCATAAAAAGGGGTGAAAATGGATAAAATGTATCCCAAAATAGTGCCTCTTGAGGCGGGTAGAGTCCCCTGACAACTCCCCTTGCATTCCTCCAGACACCAGTTTGAAAACTTAAAGTTTTGTGAGAACCATGATTGGGGGTCCTCCAGGCAACAATTTCATCCGATCCAAAGTGCTCATGAGGCGGATACATTCCTCCATGATTTCCCCATCATGTGAAAATAGCTCGTTTTTTTCTAAGTGCTCTCAAAAACCGGGTTTCCGATTTCGTGCAGATGGTAGCTTGGAAAAGATGAATAAAAATTTTGGACGGAGGAGGGGAGCTCTCGTTTCCCCTCTCCGTTGTAAATTGCAACGGGGGAGTGCAAAAGTCTCCGGGGCTTCGTTCCGAAGCGCCGAAGACTTGACCCCCTCCCCCGTTGGCACTTAGCCGTTTTTCAAGAATTTTCAAAAACTTCATTTTTGATTATTTTAACATATAATTGACCGTTTTCTTTACTTTTTTTTGCTTTCCACGGGTGGAGGCGCATGGCAGGCCGCATATGAGCTTCCAAATTCGGCCTGGAACGTCCGGGAATTATGGGTTAAGCTCCATATACTGACGACTCCCATTAAAAGTGATTGAAATGTACAGGAATCTGTCCATTTCAATCACATTTGACGACGCATGCAGGGTGACCCTGGCTACACTTAAAGGGGGTCTACTTTGCGGTGCTTTACCGTCCGCCCATCAGCACCCATAGTCGGCCTTCCTCACAGCAGCAGCACCCAACCTCCATGGAGGATTTTGCTCGTGCCCCTGGCTACACTTAAAGGGGGTATACTTTGCGGTGCTTTACCGTCCACCCATCAGCACCCATAGTCGGCCTTCTTCACAGCAGCAGCACCCAACCTCCATGGAGGATGTTTCTCGTGCCCCTGGCTACACTTAAAGGGGGTATACTTTGCGGTGCTTTACCGTCCGCCCATCAGCACCCATAGTCGGCCTTCTTCACAGCAGCAGCACCCAACCTCCATGGAGGATGTTTCTCGTGCCCCTGGCTACACTTAAAGGGGGTATACTTTGCGGTGCTTTACCGTCCGCCCATCAGCACCCATAGTCGGCCTTATTCACAGCAGCAACACCCAACCTCCATGGAGGATGTTTCTCGTGCCCCTGGCTACACTTAAAGGGGGTATACTTTGCGGTGCTTTACCGTCCGCCCATCAGCACCCATAGTCGGCCTTCTTCACAGCAGCAGCACCCAACCTCCATGGAGGATGTTTCTCGTGCCCCTGGCTACACTTAAAGGGGGTATACTTTGCGGTGCTTTACCGTCCGCCCATCAGCACCCATAGTCGGCCTTATTCACAGCAGCAACACCCAACCTCCATGGAGGATGTTTCTCGTGCCCCTGGCTACACTTAAAGGGGGTATACTTTGCGGTGCTTTACCGTCCGCCCATCAGCACCCATAGTCGGCCTTATTCACAGCAGCAACACCCAACCTCCAGTGGAGGATGTTATCATGCCCCTGGCAACACTGGTAAACACTGGTAACATATGTCTAGCCGCTGACAGGAACTTGACATCGGAACTTGACATCGCATTTCCATTGAGCGGACTCCCGTACATGGGAAGGGCAAGTCCCACGGTACCTCCGTTCATAAGGCTGACATTTGCCTTACACTTAAAGGGGGTCTACTTTGCGGTGCTTTACCGTCCGCCCATCGGCACCCATAGTCGGCCTTATTCACAGCAGCAACACCCAACCTCCAGTGGAGGATGTTATCATGCCCCTGGCAACACTGGTAAACACTGGTAACATATGTCTAGCCGCTGACAGGAACTTGACATCGGAACTTGACATCGCATTTCCATTGAGCGGACTCCCGTACATGGGAAGGGCAAGTCCCACGGTACCTCCGTTCATAAGGCTGACATTTGCCTTACTATAAGAAAAGTCTCTCTGAAGAGGGGGAAATAATAAAACAATTTTAAAAACATGATCTTTGTCTTTTTTATAATTACTTTACACCACTATAAGGAAACCCAACATTAAGTTGTGTGAGGTTGTACTAGGGATAATATTAGAATTTTGCTGTACCCATAAAGGAGAAGTGTCTTTAAAAAATGTGTTTCTGCTCCATTTCACTCCATGAAGCCTCCAGCTTGTACAAGGGCTCCGCCTCCACTCAACATAACATGTCCCGCCCTCCTCACCAGAACATTTAAAAGTAAGTGGGTGGAAATAGATGAAAATAAATAGGCTCAAACTAAATAACAGGCCAGTCATTTCCACTCACCAAGTCACTTTTCAAAAAAAGAAAAATGGTCAAGAGACGCCAAGATATGGGTTTAATCAGCGAGACGCCTGTGACAACTTACCGCTACCCGTTAGGAGCGCCAATTAAGAAACGATTGCAGTATCTGGGCCGGGTTCAGACACCTCCAGCCGAAGAACTTCATGAAGAATGGACTCTGAAAAATGGCGATGTTTGGGGTTATGTATTCAACTATATGGCGAATGAACTGCATTTCTACAATCTGAAGAATGGAGGAACGTATGGACCACGTAGTGTTAAAGCGACACTGACCTCAACAGATTGGGCTGTGTTAACTCTAGTATCTTCCTGAGATCTCCACGCAACCACTGTATCGGAAGAAGTAGTGCATGAAGAAACCATAGTGGAACCATCGGTGTACAAGATATTTGCAAAGAAAAGCAAAGAAATACAGACAGCATGCGAGATCAAAGAAGAGATTTCACCGTCGCCCCTCAATGTGGAGGAAGAAGGAGTTATTTCCCCGCTGCCAGAAGTGAGAAGAGTCGTGACAAGCACCGTCTGGGAAACTAAAAGCGGACCATCGGGGCGATGGTATTACCGCGCAAGCCATTTGGAGACGTATTTCAACTCTACGTGCGGGGTTTTTCAGACATCCTTGCGGGTGCCTCTGACTGCTTGGCTGAAAATGATTGATGGAAAAGCTACAAAGCTTAAAGAACTTTTTAAACAGAGTCAGACATCGATGGACATTATACTGGTGAAAAAGACTCTCACCTTTACAGAGGACTCCGCCTCCCACTCAACATAACAAGTCACACCCTCCTCACCAGATCATTTAAAACTAAGGACCCCTCAAAGAAAAACATTGTGCTTTCTACCTATGTAAAAAGAGAGTCGGAGTTGTCTTACGAAAATGTGTTATCTCTGTATCAAGACGATGTGTGAGAGACGTCATAAAGACACTCATTCTAACCACAGTGTTTGATCTCTACAAATATTTAAAGATTGTTACAAAATGTAAAACATTTTTAAAAAAGTCTGGAGACAAAATGTATTCAGATGACCGTGTTTTTATTAGGAAAATAAACATATAATACAAATGGGTTAGGGGGTAAATGTAACCATCTTGGACTTAATAGTCTAACAAAATACTTTTATCTGAATACATTTTCTTTTCAAACGCACTTTCTGAAATTATTTATTTATTATTTCAGTGGAACAATCCAGTTTTTGCTAACATCAACGCTTTCTTCTCTTTATTCTTGTGGTACTAAGATACTTTTAGACACACTTTGGCGTGTGCAACACTTGTTCAGTTAAACAAGGTTTTTTCTTTTTTCTGATAACCTTATATATTTTTAGTAATTTTTCTGCTAAAATCACAAACATGGAGAAGCGCACTGACAGCGCAGCGTCATACTTCCTGAATGAAAAGTGAACTTTAATACTAGTCAAATATGAAGTTAAACTTTAAACATCCATGACTTAAACACTTTATCCAGGATAAAAGCCACATAGCTGCACCTACAAGGTGAATACAGCTGGCAAAAGAAAAAGTGTTTGAATGCGTACATTAACAGGTTTATGATATCACTGCCCCGTCTAAAACACGATCTGACTTTAATTACATTTGTCTCGAGTGTTTCGTCAACTTAATGTGTTGCTTAAAATAATACTTCTGCATACAGTATGTGACACTGTGTTGCACAGCCAGATACGGCTCAAGAAGCTGACTCAGATAAGGAGATATATGATACATTATGATGTGATAAGAATGATAATGGGACACATCGACGTCTGCACTCAGTGTACTTATGTTGTGGCAGATATTTAAGTAAGATTTAACACTAATGTTATAGTCAGATTGCTCTGAAGATGGGAGGTGATATTCTATTAATGTTCACTTTTTTCCGTAGAATCTTGATAAAACTATTACTTGTTCTTAAATGATGACCTATTGCTGGAGATGAGAAAAAGCTACAATGCTTAAAGAACTTTTTTCTAAAAACTCTCAATTCTTTAAATGACTCCCCCCATTCAAAGCAATAAGCCCCACCCTCCACTCAGCAAATCATCTACAATGAAAGACCCTACTAAGACGACAGTTGTAAACTAGCCATGGATCTGAGAAAAACCAAGACTCCCCCCGCGAGTTGTATCCAGGAACAGACTCTTGAACTACCATCAACACCACCATTTGGGAAACACGAATCTTGCAGTACTACTGCTGCTGATGCGACTCCTCGGGTCAAGAAGTCTCTGTTTAGGGACACAGTGAAATCGGAATTGTTTCATATTCTGGAGATGGTGATGTATCGGTACAGAGAAGAAATCGGCAAAGGATGCCGAGGCAGTCACCCCGACCAGAAGCAACACGATTGTCGGACACAAAAGATGCATTACATCTAAAAAAAAAACAGAGCATACAATGAGAGCACATGATACACTTTAAATGTTTTGTTTACAATACTATTACTATATAGGAAAGCAAAAAAAAATAAAACACATTTTCATTTTGTAATGGTTGTTTAATTGAAAAAACACAACATTCAACACATTTTCATAAAAAAATACATTTGACCAAGTTAGTGTCGTAGTGCATACAAGGTAATAGACTTAACGATTTGCACTGCTGCTTCTCTCCGCGTTTCATTGACAGTGATTTGTTTATCGTTCAATTCACACTGCCCAAGTAGATGTTTAGGGGTCTCTTGGAAGTATACGAATGCATTTTTTATGTCAGATAAATGCATTAACATCACATGCAAATTCTCTATCCTTGCACCCGTAACGATTATAATCTGCTTTGTTTCTTCTTCGGTTTCTCCATTATTAGCTCTGAATGTAATCCTTTCTTGTGCTTCTTGTGGTCTGTTGAATACCTGGCGTAGGATTTGTTTAGCTGTAAGGACAGGTACCATATATTTGTCTTCAAAAGCTTTGTCTATGTCGTCACACGTTTTGGCGTATCCTCCCCGCTGTAATGACAACCGACACTAGAATAGAGATCCTCCAACAGTCTTTTAATACATGTTCTGGCACTGTCGCCAATTTGGGCAATTCCACAGTATCGAGCTTTTTCTCTCATTATACTGAAGCAAAGCTCTGCCATTGCTTTTGGTATTTGCTCAGCACATTCGCAGCAGTCGGTTAGCGGTAGATGATCTATAAGATTATTATGATCCGGTAATGGCTCTACAACACCATCAGCATCCTCTAGTTTAAATTTCTTCACTTTGTTCCTTTTTCTTTTCACCTTCCTTCTTTTTGTCTTTTTCCGTTTTCCGTCCTATGGCCCCTTTTCTTTTCATTCGCATTCTGCGTTTGCTTTTCATTTTTCTTCTCCTTTTCATTTTTCTTTTTCTTCGTTTTTCTTTACTTTTTCTTTTCTTTTCTGCTAATTGTCGTTTGCGATCTTGGCGAGTGGTATGAGATATACTGTTTCTATAAAGGTTATCTATAATACCATCTTTTAAAGAAAGATATTCTTCATATGTCATGTTATCATGGTCCTCTTTTGTCCTAAAGACCTTAAATGGATATGATATAGAGGAGAGCTCTTCTTCTGGAACATCCTCTCCCCTACTTTGTAACATCCAGTCATTAAGCCCATATCCGTTATCCTGGTGATAATAAGGGTAGGCTACATCAGACTTGGTTTTTCTCAGATCCATGGATAGTTTTCAACGGTCGTCCTTAGTTTTATATGATTTGCTGAGTGGGGTGGGACTTATTGCGTTGAGTGGGAGGAGTCATCTGTAGAAAGTACTCTGTTTTATTAGATTCCATAAAGCATCTGACTCTTAATGGCAGTTTGTGATTTTGAGGCTATTTCAGTGAAACAAGGCTGTTTTGAACATTTGACAGATGTATGCTTTAATTCTCTGAGAAAGTTACTGAAAGATACACTTTGTGTATTAAAGCTGAAAAGTAGATAATGAAGTACTTTGTTTTAGTAGATTTCGTCAAGCATCTGACTCTTAATGGTCCTCTCTAAATTTGATTCAGGGTTTGTTTTAAATTATTTGTGCTTTGTGTGTACAGACACACAGAAAACACTGAAAAACACAAAAAGAAGGACTGTAATACACATGTATCAGACACGCTCCCCTTGCTATAATGATGACAACAGTTTTTAAATGTAAAAAAAACACTTTTTTATTTTTCACACAAAAAATCAATAGTTATACTGATTGTAGCATCCCCAGGACCGTCTCCAGCTTAGAATTCCCCCATATTACTGGAGATATCCTGATGGAGTTTTTTCACTTCAGTCAAAATATTCATGTGTATGCTGTTTTCGACACAAAGATACATTACATCTACAAACAGAGCATACAATGAGAGCACATGATACATTTTTTATGTTTGATTCTTTTCTGAGGTAATGTTACAGAATGTTGCGGAAAATGAAGATTCCAGGACCACTTTAAATGTTTCGTTTACAATCGTTTCCCAATGACCCGGAATAGTACTGCCAGAACGAACGATATCCACAATGTCTTCCAGTTTACAAACTTCAGCCATACTTTTTACACGGGGGTCACTACTCGTTCTGTTTTCAATCGTCCTCATCACCACACTTATTAAAAAGGGTATTGACTACATTCTGATCAATATATACAGAGCGTTTTGCAAAGTAGTTCCCCATTTTTATTTTACTTAAAGAAAAAAGTCACTGCATTGAACAAGTCCCTGGCTTCTTCTCCATCCAACTGGATGTTAGTCTTCTTCTTCTTCTCCATCCAACTCTGCATGGATATTTCAAGTCTCTCCTTGAGGCATCTGCATTTTATAAGCTTGTGCAGAAAAGCTTGTGCAGAAAAGCTTCCGAAGCGCGTCCTATCCTCAGTTCATCCTCGCGAATGCCTTTTTCAATAAGACTCTGGTCAATCACTGTAATGAAGTTGGCGAGCCAAAGTCTTTTCATTAACGCTTTGTAATTGTTTCTGAAGAAGAAATCGGGCATGTCATTCCGACAATCGTGTTGCCTCTAGTCGGGGTGACTGCCTCGGCATCCTTTGCAGATTTCTTCTCTGTACCGATACATCACCATCTCCAGAATATAAAACAATTCTGATTTCACTGTGTCCCTAAACAGAGACTTCTTGACCCGAGGAGTAGCATCAGCAGAATTAGTACTGCAAGATTCGGGTTTCCCAAATGGTGGTGTTGATGGTAGTTCAAGAGTCTGTTCCTGGATTCAACTCGCGGGGGGAGTCTTGGTTTTTCTCAGATCCATGGCTAGTTTACAACTGTCGTCTTAGTAGGGTCTTTCGTTGTAGATGATTTGCTGAGTGGAGGGTGGGGTGTATTGCTTTGAATGGGGGGAGTCATTTAAAGAATTGAGAGTTTTTAAAAAAAAGTTCTTTAAGCATTGTAGCTTTTTCTCATCTCCAGCAATAGGTCATCATTTAAGAACAAGTAATAGTTTTATCAAGATTCTACGGAAAAAAGTCAAAAAGTATAGTTTGTCAGAAATATGGAAAATCATTGTGTACAAAATAGTATGTTGAAAATCAAAAACAAAAAAAATACAAATACAAATTAATGAATATTTACCCTGTTCTAAAGTGTTGCACCCCTTAAGGAAAAACCCCTTCCTTACCAAGTACTTCATATTATACCCTTTTGTTAAGTGTTGCTTACATCAAGGTGTATGTTAAAGTATCTTGGTAGCAGAAAAAATAACTAAAAATATGTAAGGTTATCAGAAAAGAAAAAACCTTGTTTAACTGAACAAGTGTTGCACACGCCAAAGTGTGTCTAAAAGTATCTTAGTACCACAAGAAAAAAGAGAAGAAAGCGTTGATGTTAGCAAAAACTGGATTGTTCCACTGAAATAATAAATAAATAATTTCAGAAAGTGCGTTTAAAAAGAAAATGTATTCAGATAAAAGTATTTTGTTAGACTATTAAGTCCAAGATGGTTACATTTACCCCCTAACCCATTTGTATTATATGTTTGTTTTCCTAATAAAAACAGAGTCATCTGAATACATTTTGTCTCCAGACCTTTTTTTTTCATTTTTTACATTTTGTAACAATCTTTAAACATTTTTAGAGATCAAACACTGTGGTTAGAATGAGTGTCTTTATGACATCTCTCACACAGTTGGTATTTTTCACAAAATTCATTTTTTAAACACATCATCTTGATACATAGATAACACATTTTCGTAAGACAACCCCGACACTCTTTTTACATAGGTAGAAAACAAAAATGCTTTTCTTTGAGGGGTCCTTAGTTTAACATGATCTGGTGAGGAGGGTGTGACTTGTTATGTTGAGTGGGAGGCGGAGTCCTCTGTAAAGGTGAGAGTCTTTTTCACCAGTATAATGTCCATCGATGTCTGACTCTGTTTAAAAAGTTCTTTAAGCTTTGTAGCAGACGGTGCTTGTCAGGACTCTTCTCACTTCTGGCAGCGGGGAAATAACTCCTTCTTCCTCCACATTGAGAGGCGGCGGTGAAATCTCTTCTTTGATCTCGCATGCTGTCTGTGTTTCTTTGTTTTTCTTTGCAAATATCTTGTACACCGATGGTTCCACTATGGTTTCTTGATGCACTACTTCTTCCGATACAGTGGTTGCGTGGAGATCTCTGGAAGACACCAGAGTTAACACAGCCCAAACTGTTGAGGTCAGTGTTGCTTTAACACTACGTGGTCCATACGTTTCTCCATTCTTCAGATTGTATAAATGCAGTTCATTACCCATATAGCTGAATACATAACCCCAAACATTGCCATTTTTCAGAGTCCATTCTTCATGAAGTTCTTCGGCTGGAGGCGTCTGAATCCGGCACAGATATTGCATTCGTTTCTTGATTGGTGCTCTGGACAGATGGCTGTAATTTGTCACAGGCGTCTCGCTGATTAAACCAATATCTAGGCATCTCTTGACCATTTTTCTTTTTTTGAAAGGTGACTAGGTGAGTGGAAATGACTGGCCTGTTATTTAGTTTGAGTGTATTTATTTTCATCTATTTCCATCCCCTTACTTTTAAATGTTCTGGTGAGGAGGGCGGGACATGTTATGTTGAGTGGAGGCGGAGCCCTTGTACAAGCTGGAGGCTTCATGGAGTGAAATGGAGCAGAAACACATTTTTTAAAGATATTTCTCTTTTATGGGTACAGCAACATTCTAATATTACCCCTAGTACAACCTCACACAAATTAATATTGGGTTTCCTTATAGTGGTGTAAAGTAATTATAAAAAAGACAAAGATCATGTTTTTTAAATTGTTTTATTATTTCCCCCTCTTCAGAGAGACTTTTCTTATAGTTAGTAAAAAGTAATTACACATTAGTTCACAGTCCCTACAATTAAAAAAGAGAATATCCTTAGGTATCACTATTAAAAACCTAAATAAGATATTTTAAAAATAACATGAATACCCCTTTGTAAAACATATGCTGCATTCGTATACTTCCAAGAGACTCCTAAACATCTACTTGGGCAGTGTGAATTGTTCTTAAAGGTAGGGGTAGGTCATTTTGGATAAACCATCTCGAGTGAGCTAGAATTTGAAAGTACACAACCGGGGGAAAATCTTCCACTTCCTCACAGAGCCCCTCCTCCAACCCCCACGATCGCTCACATGACTAAATGAGGGCGCGAGATAAGTTTGTGCACAGGCTGACAGGCAGGTAGGTGTCTTAACCCCTCGCAGATGCTGCATTCGTTTCTTGACTGGCGCTTCAGACGGGTGGCTGCAAGTTGTCACACAGGCTAATTAAACCCAATTCGAGACGTCTCTCGGACATTTTGCTTTTTTGAAAGGTGACTTGGTGAGTGGAAATGACTGGCCTATTATTTAGTTTGAGCGTATCTCTATACACTCCTCTGCTGGCCATAGCCTCAGGAGGGGTGGGGCAAAGGAGGCAGGCTGGGAGGGTAGGCATTTATACAGAGATTAACATCAAAGGCTTTCACCAATGTGAAATCACACCTGCCTGTTATAACACATCACATCAAAGGGCAAACATCAAAGGCTAATTAGATTAGACAACAAAGGGCTCTGAGGGGCAGGGGTCAAATACCTTAACTCAAAGAGACTATCTTAATCAATACATCAAAGAACTATAACCTATCTGATTACAAGGCTAATTACTCAACTCTCAGGGGCAGGGGTCAAATACCTTAACTCAAAGAGAGCACTTATACAGTACATCAAAAAACTACGCCGGGGGGCCTTTCACTCCAATCTGATAACACGCACATCAAAGAATGGGAGGCGGGACAATGGGAGGCGGGACTTAGCTCATTGGCCAATGGGAGGCGGACTTAGCTCATTTGCATAATTTGGGGCGTGTCCACCTGTCACTTTCTATGCATACTAATTTGACGAAATTACTACTCCCGCCGGCGGGGACCATGGGGCTTAACAGGTCCAATGATCTTGTCTTTTTATTGTTGAATTACTTTATTAACTAAAAGGAAGCCCCTTTGAAGTTGTGTTTGGGTTTTAACTAAAAGAGCTTAAGACCCCTTCATCCTGGCCTTTTTTATTGTTTAATTTAACTGTAAAACTATATATTTGTATTGAATATTTTCTGAGCTTTGATGTTCTATGAGGCGCTCTGCAGCTGTCTTGGAAAAAGAGTTAAATTATTTTGATGTCACAGGTTAGCCGCTAAGCATAAGTTACCATGGAGATCTAGCCTGCTAAAAAGAGAACCGGAAAGCCGGAGTTTTCCCTGAATTTAGCCGGCTAAGCAAAAATCCTGCTTCGTAGTATACCCCCCTGGTAGTCTAGTTTTCGTGGATTTATTTAGTTTCCGGAAGCGTTTTGTTAGATTTCTGTTAGGGGAGGGAAGCTCTGGATCCTACAGCCCGTGGTGTGGCTGGCTCGGGCTCCGGCCTTTGTTTCTTTTGGCCAGTCCTCCAGACCTTGTTGGTTTGCCGGTTGGCCTGTGTGAGTAATGGCTGTACATTTAAATAAATGACCGCTGTTAAGTACTGGACGTTGTGTGTTTTCTTTTATGTTGCGGGTCTCCCCACAAGCCACTACCACGGAGTAGGGGGCGGGCCGTAACACCGTTACATGGAATACTTTGGCTAATTAGGAAACAATTTTGTTTGCAATTAATTGTGTTTAGCTGTGAGCAGGTCATCGGTTTTCCTTTTTTATTACAACATTAAAAAAGCAAACAAATAACAATTTGAATAATTTATTATCTCTTTGGTCCATTGTTTCAGAAAGGTCAGCTTCTGTTGCAGTTGTGTTGGACAGTGGGTGCACAGCCGCTCAGTTTGGAGGACTTCATCGAGCGCCGCAGTGTGGGTACTGTTCAGCACCGCAGCCTTCGACTGCAGGTGGGCCTCAGGAGAGGTTTTTTCTAGAAGTTCAGGAACTTCCTCAGCATCATCTGTAATCGCAGAAGAAATGTGTTAATGTAAACTGTGCATTCCAGAGTGCCATTTAAAAAAAAAGAGTTAGAACTTTTCACATTTAACCTTTTGTCGGTTCCATTTTTGTCTTCGTTTTTATTCTGCGCAGAAGCTAAAGTCAGAACGGCCACTTGGTTTTGGGTCGATGATGAATCAGGAAGCAGTCCTTTCCTCTGATCTTTGACACAAAAAAAAAAAACCTTAAGATTTAATTATGGGCCATTTTAATCTCAATTTAGAGATTGTTAAAGGCTTCAAATGAACAAAGAATAATTTAATACTGGTATGGACTTACCAACTCTGTTTATTCCACTCCTCCACTGTCTGCCATACATTGTAGATCTGCTGGTTTGATCAAGAACGGAAGAAAGCTCCTCTGTAGGAATGGCCCGGCTTTTCTGCTTGGCTGGCAAGACCATCATGGGACCCACTCTGGCCTGATGTTCCCACACTAACACAAACCAGCACAATGCATGTTAATTCAGTTACCCAGCCATCATCATGTCTAAAACCTACGCCAAAACATGCGTCAACATTGATCATTATGACAACATCTGCAGCCAATATTAAATCATACAAGTTTCTACATGCCTGTACTGGTCTTCAGTCCGCTCCTCCAGAGGGGTTCACGCTCTTCTGGCTTCACAAACCCTCGAGGCCTAAACTTGCTCGGGCTGCTGGGAGTTTGCTCAACTTCAATTGGTCTTTTGCATTGCCCACATAAGTAGTCATTACCATCAGCGGACCTCCATCTGATAAATTAAAAAACATTCAGCACCAATACTTTGTTTTTGTGTGTAATTTGAAATATTAGACTGGATCTCACTTGCCTTCCATTCACAAAAGTGCACGCCTTGTTTGGTGCATCTGCTTTATTTATTGGCACAGCATTCAGGTGACATGTGATGTAGAGCTATGAGAAAAGCAGGTGTTGGGAAACATGCACACACAATCATGTTTAAGGCAATTTAATAGAGCCTCACCTCCCCTCTGTCCTCATTATAAAACCTGAAGGCATAAATGGACATGTGGAGCTGGTCATCCTGTGTCCTGGCTAAGAATTGAGACCTTGAGCCTGGAAGCTGAGAGTCAACAAAGCACCTATGATGAGGACAAACAAATACGCAACCTAAATTAGCACTCATTGACTACTATAACCAGAGTCTACATTACCCACAATGCAACTCCACCACTAACATTTCTAGTCATATAGGCAAGTTCTGGAAGTAGTTCTTTAGAGTCAGAACTGCACAAATCTGACCTGTGCATAAATAGTGGCACAGAAAGGAACTAGAATACCAAAGATTAAAAGCAAACCGCAGCTAGCCTTAGCTAAGGGCTAACTTGATGACGACACCAAAGGACTGATCTTTTATTAACCTGTCACTCGAGTCAGCATTGCTCGCGTCTGAATTAAACCACTTGAAGAGCCTTACACATTAAAACAGCTCCCTCTAGGGTCAGAAAAAGACATTTAGCAATTTGCAGCCTTATCCATTTTCAATGAAGGCATGCCTGGGGCTGGAGTGCATGTCAGGGCTCAGTGTAGCCACACAGCTGCTCACAAACACTCGGAGCCCAATGTGATGCCCAATTCTGGCCGAGGCCTCGATGCTGATGGGCTCACCGATATGAAACACATTAGAGCCTCTTTTGTGCTGCCAGTCACCTGCACACGGACAGAAAAAAGTACTAAGTGCAAATAGAGACATGACAACGCATAACATGAGAAATCATCAAAACCCACTTGTCATGATTCTCAAGTTAAACTGCAACATTTCCACTGCAGCCTGGGTCGACATGAAGGGGATCCAGGTAGGCATGAGTGAAGAACTGGACAAACTGTACTTCCTAAGAAACAGAAAACATGCATTTAAAAAAAAAAAACAGACATCATTCAAAGATGTTTACAATGTGAGCTTTAAAAACAAAAGACCTTTCGTAATGACACTCAATTGGAATTATAGCCTGGTCCATTCGAACAACACAATATGGAGAAGCCTCAGGAGAGTATGAGGAGGTTTGTGTAGATCAGAGAGTCCTCAGTTACCTGTGGAGAGTAGACGTGTTTAAAACTAGAATCTTTAATGAATCAGATTTGAAATTAAATATATCTAAAGTTACCCAGTGTCTGGTGCCGCACTCCACAAGTCCAACACTGATACTGTACTCATCTGCTGAAGACGCTGTAGCTCTGCAGTACTGGTTGTTGGTCTCTACTCCCAGGCGTAGCTCGTCACCATCAACAGGAGCTCCAACCGCAAACATATCGGCTTTGATAACAATCTCCAAAGAGTCTGGATGGCAGGTAACTCTGACGGTATTCACCTGCTGCGGTTCCTCAGCCGGAGACTTCTGCTGCTGCTGCTGCTGCCCGAGTTCTGACCTGCCTGTTTTCACAAGGCTCTGAAACGAAGCATCTTGTGTGGGCGGGAAAGCAAAAGAGGAGCTAACACAGAGTCCTACAAGGAGGATAACCTGAACATGAAAGGCCTCCATAAGTGAAACTGATAACAGGAACCTGGTCAGCTGCTCTCTGTCTTCCTGACTGACTCACAGTAGGCCTATGGTTCAGTGAGAGCAGTGGAGCTTTTTAAATTCTAGCCGATCATTATCCTCATCAGAGCAGCACACCTGCGTCCAATCAGACACCCATCAGCTGAATTGGCTGCACACTGAACTCAAAACATGAGGCCGATTGAGAGAGAGGTGAAGGGCGTTTTTCACATGTTTAAAATGTGCATATATTTGCTTCATTGCTTGTTACTTTGGATTTTAAATAAAATGTTAGTGTTGCAGTTCATGAAAACCATGCAGGAAGCATTTTGACATCCCCCTGGATCCTTCATTTGTATACACTATCACATTATTATTGTGGTCTATGGTGTCATTTTATTGTGTTTTTAAAATATCATTCATGTTTTGTTAATCTGTACAGACTAAATCAAATAAAACTTGTGATTTTGAGCTACATAAATACAATTTGATCTATATGTTTGAAACACAAGACATATACAAATCAATCCATGCCGTTCAAACAAAGAAATTATTGAAAATGCCTCCAAATACTTAAAATCAAATGACTTCAAGTCAGTGGCGGTTCTAGACCAATTTGACAGGGGGGGGGCAGTTATTTTCTGAGGGGGGCACAATAAATGCAGGACGAAAAAGAGAACTAGACAGTATGAAGTAATTACGCATAAGAAAACAATGCAATACAGTTATTGGTATTTGTTTCAGTACACTTTATTTCAGATAGATCTTATAGTTATTACTGTTAGCTTCAGTTTAAGTTATAGTGCAATGTTTGCTCTAACACCATATTTATATAAAAATAAAGGCAATGAACAGTTACATCTCTACTTTACATAAAGGTGTCTGCACAATCTCACATTCCAGCAACAAAATCCTGCGGTTTTTGGCAAACCGAGTACCAGAAAATATACAAAAAAAACAAAACAAAAAAAACGTTTCATTGTTAGGGGGGCCACAGGGGGGTCAGAGGTCAGTGTTAGGGAGGCACTGCCCCCCCTGCCCCCCCTAGAACCGCCCCTGCTGTTGGGATGACACCAGAGCCAGTTCTGACCAATTTGCTGCCCTTGGCAAGACTTTAGCTGGTAATGAAAAACCTCTACAAAAGACCAATACACTACAAACAGAGAAACATATTGACATGGTGGACAGCTTATAAAAAGGCTTCAAATATATTTAGTATTGTATGAACATGTTTTAATTGGGGGGTGGATGTCACATCCTCTAGGGGGGTCCGGGGGTGCCTCCCGGGAAGATTTTTTTTAACATTTCAAAGTAAAATGCTTCAATCTATTAATAAAATAAGAATGTGCAAATTTCCAATAACCTACCATAGCCAATAACAAATAAATGTAGGCTAACTTATTTTATTTTTGTGTTTCATTTATATCTTATTTTACCTAGTTAACATTCATTTATGCATATGTTGTAATCTCTCCAGTTTTAAACGATAGTTGTGGTTTACTGTCCTATAGTATAGATTGGAATGATTTCAAACCTGTTTTTATTTACCCTAATAATCATAAAGGTGTGCCTTGGAAATATTTGTTTCCATAAATTGTGACCAAACCGTTTAAAACTGACCTGAGGACCACAGATGGAAATGAGCTATTAGCTATAATCTGGCATATTGCATCTCTTCTCTTTGCTGAGATTCATTTTTGTATGCATGGTCCTTCTATAAATACATACAAACAAACCCACTGAGATAACTTAGACTAAAGTTAACGAAAATTCGTTTTTTGTGTATTATATTTGTATTTAATCTTGTGGAAGTGCAGATTAATGGTCCTCCACCAGGGGGTGCTGCAGCACCCTCAGCACCCCTATTTCCCACGGCCCTGTCCCTAATGCATCCAAGAGGAATGTTTCACTTTGACAGAACCATAAACAAACGCAACACAGATTCTCTGCCTGTTTAAAAAAAAATGAAAGCTAGAAACGTGAAGCAGAGGAAGAATGATGTCCCACATCCTCTGCTTGAAGGAGCTGGTCTAGGAACTTGTCCACCTGCAAGTTCAAAGTCTATAACAAAATAAAAGAGGTTCTAATATAAGAAACTATTTTTAGGCCTACACAACATCATCTATAGGGTTTGGTCTATAAACACTACCTGGAATTTGTTTAAGGGCCAAACCAAACTAAAAGTGGAAAACCGGGATTTATTACAAAGGCTTGAATTTTTTTTCAGTTCAACCAAAATTATTTACAATGGTAATTCTATGGGCTAAACTCCAGCAGCGCATTGACAGAGCGCTCGAAACATGGAGGGCAGGGCCGTGTCCCTTCTCAGACCTTGGGAATAGATGCAGTCATCTGAATGAACAGGCAGAGGGAAAGGATGACACCCTGTGGCGAGCATGTGTGTGTACAATGTTTCTAATAAACTGCTATTTAGGACTCTGTTGTCTGTTTGTTAAAACATCTTCATACATGGAATAAGACCTTGGTCTAGATTGAACTGGGTGTCAATTGGTAGGAATGTTGAATGCAGAAACAAAGCAGAATCCTGGCTCTTCTCAATAAGGGCGTGGATTCATCTTCCTATTATACACACATGCATTTCCAAACATTTGGATACCTATGTTGCAAATGTATTATCTTTTCAATTTACACACGGCATCTATTGCACGTCTGTCCGTCCTGGGAGAGGGATCCCTCCTCTGTTGCTCTCCCTGAGGTTTCTCCCATTTTTCTCTTTAAACTGTGGGTTTTCTTCGGAAGTTTTTCCTTGTACGATGTGAGGGTCTAAGGACAGAGGGTCTAAGGACAGAGGGTGTCATATTGTCATACTGATATTCTGTACAAACTGTGAAGACCACTGAGACAAATGTAACATTTGTGATATTGGGCTATATAAATAAACATTGATTGATTGATTGATTGAATAAAGGTTCATTCCATCTTGTTTCCATCATTGTATTAAAACTATAATTTAAATAGATAGACTAGAACATACTGTACTAGTCCCAGAGCTGGATCGTAAGAAAGTACATTGACTCAAGTACTCTGGAGTCGGTGTACTTATTGAAAACAAGCTACAAAATGTAATAACTTGAAAATGCCGTTTAATACGTTTTAATACTTTTTAATAGCCTTAATTTTCACTAAATTGATTTATCAACTTGTAATACTTTTTTAAGATCCCGCGGACACCCTGATAAAGAATGCACAAATGTGTTTAATCGTTAATGTCAGATATGTACTAAGTAGGCCTACATCCATTTGTTCCTGCTCAAGATAAGATTCAAATGTATTGTTATTGCACAGATTACTAAGTACTGAGACAACGAAATGCAGTTAGCTTCTAACCAGGAGTGCAAAAAGCAGTGAGTGAAAAGTAATGTAATAACCTCCTTAGCTTAGGAACCACTGGAACTCCCTAACCAAAAGGAGAGGAGAAAATGCTGCCCCACAATGCCTTGCAGCATTTACATCACACAACAGTTGGCCGTTCACGGAAACAACCGATTATGACGGAGAAATTATATCATGAAAGTTACGGTGCTTATTAAGCATTTTAAAACGTATGTGGTAAGTTGCTTTGTTTTGAACGTTCGTCAGTATTATAATCAAAAAGAGAAATATGAATGTTAGTTTTTACTGAAATGATCAAATAAAGTCAACATTTCACTGAGCTGTGTGGGGTTTGTTCAACTTTTAAAAGATGTTTGAATGGTGATGTACACAGTGATAGATGTTAAGGACTAACGTTTTTAATAAATACATTTGTATTGATTTTAAGATATTTTCATAGTTCATACAATCATACTTATTGGGATCAAGTTTCACTTTCATTTTTTTTATTTCAATTCCAACTTTGGTCCTGAAGAATATGTTTCTCTGTTGTCCACGTTCATAACGCATAAAACAACAGCATCAGAGCACGGTGCAGAGTCTCTAGATGAGTTTACAGGAGTCCCTCGTTCTTATTAAACATCCATGTTGTAGTCCGCTGTATAGAAAACTGTAGTTTCCATAGTTTCCCCACAGCAGCAGACGCACAAAATGACGTCCGCTGGCGCATCATAAACACGTCGGATAGTGAAAGTGCATTCGGATTCTCTAAAGTACCGCAGTTTCTTCTCCTAAGTCCTTTTGGATTCTCCTATCCACTATCCCTTAACCCCGTGACGTTTCACTCAGAGGTCAAGGAATAGGAGATAGGGTTAGAATTTAGGAGCTGATTTTTAAACTATCCGAACGCAACCGAAGAAGAAGATCGGCTATTCTCGTCTACTTTCGAGACGAGCCGCAGCTCGTCTCAAACAAGCCTAGTCAGAGTTGGGGGTGCGGCCTATGGTGCAGCGAGAGATATCTCTAGGGCTGAAGTCGAATAGTCCATTTAGCTTAGGAACCTTCCTAAAGGAGTGAAATGACCCGGAAGTCCCTCAGTGGCAGCCATGATAAGTGCCGTTCGAATTCTCTAGAATGATGAGAATGATAGGAAAGGAGGTTTCAAACTTCCTTTATAACCTCCTTTAGCTTAGGAACCACTGGACCTCCCTAACCGACAGGAGAAGCAAAAATGCTGCCCCACAATGCCTTGCAGCCGCAGCATTTGCCGTCACTCAACAGTTGGCCGTTCACGGAAACAACCGATTATGACCGAGAAATGATATCATGAAAGTTACGGTGCTTATTAAGCATTTTAAAACGTAAGTGGCAAGTTGTCAAAGTGCTTTGTTTTGAACGTTCATCAGTATTATAATCAAAAAGAGAAATATGAACGTTAGTTTTTACAGAAATTATCAAATAAAGTCAACATTTCACAGTCTTTACTGAGCTGTGTGGGGTTTGTTCAACTTTTAAAAGATGTTTGAATGGTGATATACACAGTGATACATGTTAAGGACTAACGTTGATAATAAATACATTTGTATTGATTTTAAGATCTTTAGTTCATACAATCTTTGGGATCATTAGTATTAATGTGGACCGGAGGGAGAGGGTGACGAGCATAAGTTTCACTTTCCTTTTTTATTTCAATTCCAACTTTGGTCATGAAGAATATGTTTCTCTGTTGTCCCCGTTCATAAAGCAAAGCAACAGCATCAGAGCACGGTGCAGAGTCTCTAGATGAGTTTACAGTAGTCCCTCGTTCTTATTGAACATCCATGTTGTAGTCTGCTGTATAGAAAACTGTGGTTTCCATAGTTTCCCCACAGCAGCAGACGCACAAAATGACGTCCGCTGGCGCATCATAAACACGTCTGATAGTGAAAGTGCATTCTGATTCTCTAAAGTACCGCAGTCTCTTCTCCTAAGTCCTTTTGAATTCTCCTATCCACTATCCCTTAACCTCGTGACGTTTCACTCAGAGGTCAAGGAATAGGAGATAGGGTTAGAATTTAGGAGCTGATTTTTAAACTATTCGACTGCAGCCTAGGGCTCTGAAGCAGACGTTTGAATTTCCGTGACGTTGGCAAAAAAGGAGGAAGAGAAGAGTCTATAAATAAACAAATAAAATAAATTAATAAGCATATAGGCCTACATACATAAATGAAAAAAACGGAAACATTTATAAAAATGTGTAAAAATAAATAAATAATAATAAGCCCAGTTTTTCAAAACACGTTAATAATCATTTTATCTTGAAGGGTCGTAGCGGAAGTGAGTTGAATATCCACCTGTTTACCTGTTGGGAGGTTAAAACATAAATGTTGTGTCCTCATTTCACTTTAAGGGATTAAAACTAGGTTTAATTCAAACTATATTTTTATGGAGTTTTTTTTATCGCAATAAAATAGGTTTTAACCATAGACTGTATAGGTTTTAACGGATAAACTACTAACGGTTAACTTCACTCAACGGTCACAACGGCAACTCAGCTGGGACACGCAAGGTAACTATTTTTTTACACGAACCTTAAATAATATATGCTGCTTTTCATCAAATTTCACTAATTCTTCTTTACCCAAAGTGATACATAACGTGTTTGTTATATATGTATGTGCATGTGTCATTTCAAAGATGAAGGGTTAGGCTACTCATTTTAAGCTAGTTTATTAATTTATTGCAGTTTGAATGTAGTTTGTTTTTCAACTGACAGGACAGTTTTGAAGTACTCCGTTTTAATTATTTTACAACAGTCATAGTTTTGACATTTTACTTTTAATTGATAATTAAAACAAATACTTTCAAATAAAAGCATTTTTACTAAGTGTTTACACAAAAGCCAATTTAAGAAAAAACAGCAGGTCACTCACATATGACTTAAGCTAGCTAACTTTTGTTAGCTAAGTCACTGTAGTTTACCACAAAGTTGAAGACATTTCTTGACGTCACAATAACCGAAAGTGAGTTGAATATCCACCTGTTTACCTGTTGGGAGGTTAAACAATTAATGTTTGTGGCCTCATTTCACTTTAAGGGATTGGTTGAATTCAAACTAGCCTAAGTAACGGATAAACTGTACTAACGGTTGTAGAATGATCGAGGGTCGAGTATCTTTCACGACTCAGGTTTATTGTACAGTAAGTCAAGACATTACAGTAGACAGCAACAACACAACTTGCGGGCTTACTCTGAAGTAAAGCAATCCCTCGCATGCCGTAAAGCATGTCGCAACACTGTCATAACAGCCATAACTCTGTATGCATTCTATTCTTTCACACACACATACGGGTATTGGGCCGAGGGCGACACCGTACTTCCGGTATCCGCCATTTCACGCGAGGTGCAAGCAGAATATCATAGTCTATTGCCTTAATCAATATCTAGTCAACTCTAAAATACCACATATGCAATGGAATGATAATATTATTGTGACAAGTGGGGTATTCACCTGGTGTTTCCAGAAATTAGATGTAGATGCCGCCAAAATCGACGAAGGCCACTTTCGCGGGTCGTTTTTCCATACATCTGCAGGCAGTCTGTAAGGGCAATCCGACAACCCACACAGCTCTAGTTTACGCTGGTAACGACCTAGAGTACACCCCTCAAATCCAAAGATGTAATCCGAAGACATGCAGCGATTTCTTCGGTCGTTAATTCAGAAAAAAAAACTAGTGCGCTCTGCCTGGCTACATTAGCTAGCTGTTTATATTTGCACCTCCAGAATATTTGCACCTCCAGGAAAATGGCGTATTTATATATATATATATATATGGCGCGCGTTGCATTGTGGGTAGCTTGTGACGTCACTGTGTGTGAAAGAATGCATATGTGAGAACGGTCAACTTCACTCAACGGTCACAACGATAACTCAGCTGCCTGGGACACTCAAGGTAACTATTTTTTTACGCGATCCTTAAAGGTGGGGTAGGTCATTTTGGAGAAACCAGCTCGAGTGCGCTACAATTTGAAATTACACAGCTGGAAAAAATCTGCCACTTCCTTACAAAGCCCCTCCTCCAACACACACGAACGTGCACATGACCAATGAGGGCACGAGATAAGTGTGTGCACAGATGGAAGGCTGACAGGCAGGTAGGCCATCCAGTTACTTTAGCCGGGCCGGCTCAGATGATTGGTCGTGCTTTTTACAGTACTACACAGATGACATTTTGTTATGGATTTCTTGTCAAAGCACTTAGATATTCATTGCTATCGGGATGTTAAGAGCATTCCATGGAATATAACAAAAAGTGTATCTTGAGCCGGTTTCTCAAACTTACCATCAAATTTCATTCATTTTTCTTTACCCGAAGTGAGAAATACTATGTTTGTTATTTATTTACATGAATGTGACATTTTAAAGATGAAGGGTTACTAATTTTAAGCTAGTTTACATTAATTTATAGCAGTTTGAATGTAGTTTGTTTTTCAAATGACAGGACAGTTTTGAAATACTCCGTTTGAATTATTTACAATCATAGTTTTGACATTTTACTTTTAATTGATAATTAAAACAAATACTTTCAAATAAAAGCATTTTTACTAAGTGTTTACCCAAAAGCCAATTTAAAAAAACCGGCAGGTCACTCACATATGACTTAAGCTAGCTAACTTTTGTTAGCTAAGTCACTAGTTTACCACAGCGTTGAAGACATTTCTTGATGTCTTACTCCTAGATTTAAATATAACAATATTTTGTGGTTTATTAAAAAAATAACCTTTTTAACCCGTTTTGTCGCTGCCTATTTGTTCCTTTGCATTATGCTAATGTTACACCTTGACAAAGCTAGCTGCACCTCACTTCCACTCAGATATGTAACTGATATTTCTGGCGGGAATATTAGTTTGGTTTTAAAAATGATATAGGCCTATATAAAAAAAAGTGGAAAACCATTCTAGATTAATTTGGTTTGTCCCATGTATTAGATTAATTCTGAAAATGAAAACACATAGTATCATTGCTCTGTGGCATTTTAATGTTTTTAACAACTTGTAATATTTGCAGATGGTGAAATTCAGATGAATACAATCTTGGAATGGTCTTCTGAAAACTGAGTGAGTGTTGTCCAACGATGTCTGCAGATATACAAATGAGGAGAGCAAAACTGCAGACCATAAATCCGATCATGCAACAAGTATTTATTTGTTTTCAGTTTTACACCATATCTCAATGAATTAAAGAAAAAGTCCATGACTGAACACTTAAAAACAGCTATGGATGATGATGTACTTTGCACCGCTCTTGATTTTTTTTTAAGATATGTTCTTATTTTCTTTATATTTACCATAGACTTAGAATTGAAGTGAGTTTGGGAAAGAAAACATGGGTTTTGGTGTCAATTATTTCTCAATAAAAACACAGAAGAAAATGAGTTTCAAAAGAAGCAGACAAGTATTTTTTAATCAGCGTCAGTAAAACAAAAAATCTTCAGATGAAACCATTCAACTTAATTGATGAGTCAGAGCCGTCAGAGCAGAATTAACACTGCACAGAGAAGTTGTCTGTCCATGCTTTGTTAATATTTGGCCGTTTAGACAACCTGTTTTTCAGAGTCCTCAGGAATTTCTCAGTTAGAATTCGTAATTACTATTGTGGTTGTTCAGCTTTCAACAGTTTCTTCTTAAGAAACGTTGGACAGAAGGTGGAAATGTAAGCATCTTTAAAACCCGAGATACAGAAACAGTAAACCAGCGGGTCCAGCAGGCAGTCGATGTAAGACAGCACCATGAGGCTGTCGTACACCTGAACCACAACGTTCTCGCTCTGCCATTTCTGAAGCCTGGCAACCAGCAGCACCGCTCTGGCTATAGTGATTGGCAGGAAGCAGAGGGTGAACACGACAATGACAGATATGACCACCAGCACGGCTCGCCTCAGTTTCGTCTTCTTGCCCACGGTCTTCCTCCGCAGCCGGTTCACGATGCGCACACTGCAGTAGACGAGGATGATGAAGGGGATGAGGATCTGCGCGAAGTAGACAATCTAAAAAGAAAAGTGACTTTGAGTTAGACAGCTCATACAGATACACAGTTCTTCAGGGTTGAAAGCTTTAGTAAGATTGGTCCTCTAACATTGGAGTATAAAATGGCCGTAATTATTAAGGCCTTTTTGTACATTGCATAACTAATATTAACCCATTGACAGACTTTCACACAGAGGCTGCCATACAAGGTGCTACCTGCTCAAGGAAACTAACATTCACACAATGTTGTTGGCCATCAGGAGCAAATAGGGCTGAAGTATGTATTGTTGCCCAAGGTCGGGTCGACATGTTTTCTGTATCCTGAGCATCAGGCACTGCGCACTAAAGCAAATCCAAAGAAAAGTAACTAAGACAGTA
The DNA here is from genome assembly GCF_902827115.2 of Pseudochaenichthys georgianus. Taxonomy (NCBI): domain Eukaryota; kingdom Metazoa; phylum Chordata; class Actinopteri; order Perciformes; family Channichthyidae; genus Pseudochaenichthys; species Pseudochaenichthys georgianus. The sequence continues at coordinate 34,033,486 of NC_047526.1, read as the reverse complement.
CCTCTCTAAAGAGGTCCGTCACATCGTTTAGAAAAGTTTCATTGCTCAAGCTGTTGCAGCACTCGAAGGTGTTGACCATAGTGGGGATGGTGAGGGGCAGCATGAGAACCCAGATGAGGATGGAGATTTGAGGCATTTTCTTCAGCACTTTGACAAAGTTCCTCCTCCCGAGATGAACCACATTGAAGTATCGGTCGATGCAGAGCGTGATGAGGAAGGCGATGCTGGCCCCTCGGTTGAGACACAGCAAGAAGTGCATCGTCTTACACACTGCTTTAATTGGGCTGCGTCTTTGGCCATTTTGGTAATGGTAAGCCTTGGCAGGAAGACAGACCATCAGCAAGAAGTCCGCAAGCACAATATTGAACAGGAAGATACTTTTGTTCTTCCAGAACTTGTACCTGAAAGAGGAAGCCATTGAGAAAACAGTATTATTTTGCGGTTACTGGCTTTATTTTACAGAATCCATGCACAACTCTAGTCTGACAATTCATTCATTAAACTGAAGCACTCTGCTTAGTGTTTAAAACATGAAGACCTATTGTGCAGAAATCTTCAATCGGCACATTGATGCATGTTTTAATGCAGGAATATGAGTTTTGTGTTATAGCTTTTTTTTAAATCTTTTTGCGATGTATAATTGAATGGTGGCAACATGCACTTGTGCATCCTGCCTGCTGAAGTTCCTGCAGATTATCTTTAATCACAGCACGCTATGCTCTACAACTTTATCAGTTTATCTCAAGATTAGCAGACACGGATCATCTGGTTAAAACGGCACTTCGTGAGAAGTCAATTTAAATAAAGTATGGTTCTTATGTGTAGCAAGTTCACTGTTTTAAATACAGCCTACCCTAAAACTTAATAAGCCTTTATAATAATAACACCCCTTTAACATTGATGTTTTGATTTGTTTAATGTTTAGTTTTTTATTTGCTTGATGTATTCGTTGTTCTTTCTTATCTATCAATCCTTTTAGTGTGTATTTAGAGCACTCTGGATGGTGATTTTATGGACTCAAAGCTGTATGAATCTGTTCCTGCAACCAGACAGGAAATGCAGCGGATCATTTAATAAACCAAGAAACAACTTTAATTGGTCACAGTGAGATGAGAAGCTTTTCAAAAATATGTAAACATTTTAACTTTGGCAAAGTCACTTGGATGTGACTATGCTATCCCCAAGTGACCTCGTTGACTTTTCTTTGGAGGCGTATTAGTGTCTGAAAGACGGGAAACACCAAACTGAAGAATCACGTAAACAAGTTGAACGTTTTCCCCTCCCCAAAGGCTTTCTCTACTGACTTTTGAAAATAGTAAATAGACATTAAAAGAGAGATTGTGTTACTTCATACCTGAAGATGAAGATGTAGAGGACTGACAGGTTGAGAGGTAGACCCAGCATGTACTCCACAACCATCACCCAGGAGAGGACTTCATATGTGAATCGATTGGGAGCTTTGCAGTGGGCAATCGTTGAATTTACAGACATGTTTTGGTGTGTGAAAAGAGCCCTTGTTGTACTTTCAGTAGTTCCAAGAAGTAGCATTTGGTGTCAAAGTAGTCCTTTTTTCTGCAGTTTCAAAGCAAAGGATAACGGTTGAAGGTGTTTCCAAGCAAGTTAAACCCTTTTTGTTTTGGAGGTGGTAGTATCTGCACTGGACCCAGAATCTTCTCCTTAGGCCCTTCACTGTGATCCGTCAAATTCAACAACCCACTTTCCTGGAGCTCTTTTAAGACTGTAAGCCCTTTATTTTTAATGCGACTACCTCTCAGAAAAGATTTGATGTCAGTTAGAGGTGTGGTTTAAAGAAATTAAACATGTCTCTTAACAAGTTGCATAGCATTTTGATCAATCCGATTAAAGGGATAAGAGAAGGTGACATGCCCTTTACACTTTCTGTTTTACACACCAGATGTTTTTTAATGTACGTTTTCATGCATCGTGTCTGCACATACACAGGTGTTTTTTGAAAACTGATGTAATCTTCCTGTCCAGTCATGATGAAAATGCAAATGAAGTCAAAAACATATGTTATCCCCAAAAGGTCCTTACTTAAGTGACCTATCATCACCATGCATTTAGAGCCACAACACAACCCACAAAGTACCTGTGTGGACTACCACGCCTTAGTAATCCAATCATATGTTCTCGCTTATTCTTTACTACTTTTTTCTGAAGGGGCAGTAATTATGACAATAGTTTACAGTCGTTTACTTTATCCGCACTTAGAGCGAGGTGCTGCAAAATTTGAATCTCTCAAATGTATCATTTTTAAACTTTTTCTGGTCAGTGGTTTTGGACCCATCAAGTGTTTCCTCACACTCACACAGACTTTTAGAAATTGCATGTGTTCTTTCACATTGTAATCTGCTTCTCCTCTCTTTATCTCTGTCTCTGTCGTAGGTCTGATGTTTCCAGCCAGCGTATCCTTGCGGGTCGATTGGCCGGCTGCCTGGGACAAGCTTTGCGAAGGTACGTACTGTACGAATATTGAAATGCCTTTTATCAGAACAAATTGAAATACATAACGTCAATAAGCTTTCTACGTTTCACTGAAAATAGGTTGGAATGAAAGTAAGGTTAACTGAGTTTTAACAATTTCAGTGCACAAAACAACCAGTCTGACGCCACAGTTTACTTTTATTTTGTTCTTTGAAAATATGTACAGTAAGATCCAACACATCTCTCTCTACATACAGCATAACACGTTATACAGGCTTATAATAACCCAACATTAAGGCTCAGCTTCCTGTATGGGACTCGATGATTAAGTTAAGTTTTTTTATTTTGTGCTTCTGGCCACTAGATAGCAGTAGAACTTCAGATTAGTTTTTCAGTTGTGAGGCATGTTCTGTTTCTTTGGTCAAGATGTTAATGTTTGTCTCTTTCTAGGCTCCAGATCATCCATATGAGGAGTTTCAGCGTTGAATTGAGCCGATCCACAAAGGGGACTCGAATGAAAACAGGTCAGTGTTGAACAGAACCAACTCACGGATAGGGCTTCATTAAAAAGAAAAACAATTCTCTGATTAACTTTTGTATGAATGCCCCACTATTGATATTTAAAATCCTAAGGTTTGCATCTGAGCCTTTTCTGAGTAAACCCATATTTTAAAAGGGATAGTTCTGCTTCACCGAAGTCAAACATTAACACAAATAAACTAACTAAAGGAAAATATTCGAAATAGATGGGCCTTTCTTTTAGGTGGCTAAAATATGTTTTGCATGATTCCCCCGTCTACAGGAGCACATTGCTTAGCTTATGTGCAATAACTCCTCTCTGCTTCTCCAAACTGGGGGCGTGCTGTAAATAATTATCTCAGATGGCTCCACTTCAAACAATCCAAACTATCCGTTAAGCCATTACAGTATTAACCAAAAAGGCAGACAGGGCGTGGAGCCAATCTGCAAAGGTTGTGGCAGCAATAACACCTTAGTGTTTCTCGATGTTTAGAGTTTGTTGTCTTTGTTTTCATACTTCTTTTCTCTTGTTGTTGTTGTTGTTGCTGTGATATTTCTGCTCTGCGACCCTCAACTTGACAGCCACCATCATATCTCCTGTTGCAACACCCACACAGACTGCTAAGGCCACACACCTCGAAATGTTCCCACATCATTAAAAGATAAATGAGGCACTAATGTGTCTACTGTACACACAGGGTTTAAGAAAGACAGAGTTAGGAAATGGATAGACAACAATATGTGTTAATTAGCTGTATTTTACCTTTTGTAGATAACTTCATGTTGTGATAGGGTGACCACGGGGTCTTAAAAAGTATTACAAGTTGATAAATCAATTTAGCGAAAATGAAGGCTATTAAAAAGTATTAAACGGCATTTTACAAGGTATTACATTTTGTAGCTTGTTTTCAATAAGAATATAAATTGTCCAAAGAGGTTGTGTTCTACAGTCTGCCTGAATGTAGTCATGGCGTAGGTGTGTAGAGTGATTCTGTAGTTTATTGATGGCATCCCGTTGGATTTGACGTCATCTGAACAGGACGTCGCACGCTCACTGCTCGATAGCGCGAAGGTCCGTTTACGCCGGTTGCTAAACAACATCGTTATGGGGAAATGCAAGTCTGCGTCCAAATGGTTGGAAGATAAGGAGGAAGGACAATCAATACTGTATATAGTCAATGTGAGGTAAAGTGTGTCGGCAAGGCAACCGGTTACAACTCCAAGTGGCGATGAGGTCTTAAAATGTATGGAAAGGGTCTTTAAAAAAGGTCTTAAAAGGTTTTACATCTGACTTCAGGATTCCTGCATATACCCTGTGTTTCCAACAGATTGCATATACACAATTGGTACAAACTGACTGAAACACCTTTGCACAAGCGGGGGGGGGGAATGTCCACATTTGCAAAGCTGTGGGAGTGTACAGAGGAGATATAGACGTGTTGGTTTTAGTACTTGCTTGGGATAACGTTACACCATTAGAAAAAAGAGGGATGTGGTTTCACAGTAAAAGCTCTGCATGTCGTTGCATTGCCAAGACATGAATTCTCTTTATTTACAGCAGCAGTATACAAACATCCCCAGTCGGTACCTCAATCTTATACAAATAATTATTTTTTGATAATCAACATCACATGTTTGTATACAGCCTTAACGACAAGCATTTAAAACAGCCTTCCAGGTATTTGCAGTCCACGTAGGTTTGACATGATGACCTCATTTCACGAAACAGAAAGGCTCGTTCTTACTCTGACTTATAAAAAGGAAACAAAACGAGTCATTTGAAGAAATGCATTCCAACACTTTGAAGCAGCAATTGTGAAATATTGAAATGTACTGTTCACTGATGGTAAATCTCAATGAGGACGCGTGAAACTGGTTTGAGGTCATGATGATGAATGCAGAGATATAGAGTTTCCTGAGTGATACATGAGAGTTTTGCAAACACTGTAAAAGTACCTGCAGAGCATGTTTTACTTGACTGCTGAATACTTTGTAATTATAGGTACAAAGTAGTGGTAGAATGCAATCCCAACTGAAATGCCCTATAACCCTAAATCCTGGCTTGAAATATATGCTAATAAATTAAAAGGCCTTTATACAATAAAACTCAATAATATTATAAAAAAATAAATATAAAAAAATGCTTTGCGCTTATAATCAATTTTTCTCTTATTGGATTTTACATTCTAACGGAAGTAGCCACATTACATGAGCTATATGAGTACACGTCCCTGATAATCCACATAAAGACGCCCAAACTGTTTGCAGATACTTCCACAGTAAACAATTTGCAGCTCTAAAAATGTTATTCAAACGTTTATTTTAATATGTTTCTTCTCCGAAAAAAGATTGCACCTCCAGCAACTTGGTTAGCGATAGTCCACATTTGAGATTTTTATCAATTTCTGATTAATTGTATACAGACTAGGGCTGGGGTTTGTAAATATATTGTTCTATGAGACTAGATGTCGTCATCATAATATCGTAATATGGTGTTGTCTTTTCTTGGTTTTAAAGGCTGCATTACTGGAAAGTGAATTTCATATCTCTGATTTGCATGAACCCACTAAGTCATCATATCTACATTACTGATTAATGATGGTTATTCATTATAAATCTCTTTATGTCAATATTTTATGAACGCACCAATAGTCCAATCGAAAACAATATCGACACTGTGGCATTTGATAAAAAATATCGGATTTTCTCCATATTGCCCAGTCGCCTACTACTGCTGACTATTCTCTAGTAGTACGTTTAATATGACACATTATTGAGCACATATGAATGTTAATTTCACACACAAAAATAGCAAAAAGATATTATTGGTTCTTGAAATATTAAAAAAGATAGTCTCTTTAGTTCCAAAGAAATGTTATTAAACGGTTTGTAGAGATTCATGCAGAAAGTAACCCACAAAGAACAACTTTGTGTGTGTGTGTGTGTGTGTGTGTGTGTGTGTGTGTGTGTGTGTGTGTGTGTGTGTGTGTGTGTAGTACCAAGGAAAAACACCAGTTCCAGATAAACGATAAGCATGCCCTGCATTTTTGTCGATAGTGGTTTGATCAGATAAAGACTATGCCCTTACATGATGAGCTCTGCGGAGGAGGCGTTTTGTCCGGAAACTTTTGTGCCTGATGTGTTTCAGCCTTAGTCAATTGCATTTATCAGTATCGCAAAATCCAATGTTTTCTGAGAAAAAGTGTAATCTGCTAGGGCTGTTGAAAACACCTATGTGGAACAGTGGTTTGGCTCACAGTAAATAAACACCCCGAAGGGATATACATGATCATTTCTCTACCATCGGCAAGAACACAGTTCTATTACCAGAGTTTATGGTTGTTGTGGTTGTTGTGGTTGTTATGGTTGTTGTTCCCAATCCAAAGTCAGCTTTCAACAGTTTCCTCTGAAGAAACTGGGGACAGAAGGTGGAAATGTAAGCGTCTTTGAACCCTGAGTTACAAAAGCAGTAAACCAGCGGGTCCAGCAGGCAGTCGCTGTAAGACAGCACCATGAGGCTGTCGTACACCTGAACCACAATGTCCTCTTTGACCTGCAAGTCCATCAGCCTGACGGCCAGCAGCACGGCTCTGGCTATAGTGCTTGGCAGGAAGCAGAGGGCGAACACGACAACGACCGATATGACCACCAGTACCGCTCGCCTCAGTTTGGTCTTCTCGCCCACGGTCTTCCTCCGCAGCCGGTTCACGATGCGCACAGTGCAGTAGACGAGGATGATGAAGGGGATGATGATCTGCGTGAAGTAGACAATCTGAAAAGAGAAGTGACTTTGAATATGAAACCCAACACAGAAAAAAAACACTAATGTACCTACAGACAGGCCTCGGGGACACATTACATGTCAATGAGCTTATATCTGAAACAACATATATGTCCATACTGTAGACATGCCTTCTGGAGCCATTTGGAGTCAAGATTTTGAGGTTTGTGAGTCATATTGAAACAAAAGCAACTCTTCATGCTTTTACTTGTCTTGTTTTGTCTGATTCACAGTCCAAAACACAGGAACAACAAGGGAAGTGTTCTGTTTTATTCGATTGTCACATACAATATAATTTAGACAGAATTTATGATGCTATTGCAAGCTCTACGTCTTTCTCGGGTTTACAGGGTGTTGAAATAACCTTTGGGCAAAAACCTGTAATGACTGGCAGCTTCATAGGAAGTTTGTTTAAATGATTATGGCCTTTGTTGTTAGCTACTAAAATATTTTACAGCTATGTCAATCTAAATGGACTGTATTTATATTGCTTTATAGCAGTCTTTGCAACACCTAAATGCACTTTAAATATACAAGTCAGCATTCAGCCATTCACACAGAGGCAGAGGCTGCACACATTCACACATCACATTAAGAGCAATTTGGGGTCAACGCCAACCTTCCAGTTGGAGGACAAACATTTCCCTCTTAAGCCATAGCTTCCCCGCAATAAAGCAAATCAAAACAATACCTCTCTAAAGGTGTCCGTCACATCGTGAGAAGGCGTCTCTTCTTTACGGCCGTGGCTGTTGCAGCACTCAAACGTTTTGACCATAGTGGGGATGGTGAGGGGCAGCAAGAGAACCCAGATGAGGATGGAGATTTGAGGCGTTTTTTTCAGCACTTTGACAAAGTTCCTCCTCCCGAGATGAACCACATTGAAGTATCGGTCGATGGAGAGCGTGATGAGGAATGCGATGCTGGCCCCTCGGTTGAGAAACAGCAAGAAGTGCATTGTCTTACACTCGGCGTTAATTGGGCTGCGTCTCTGGCCATGTTGGTAATGGTAAATCTTTGCAGGAAGAATGAGCATCAGCAAGAAGTCCGCAACCACAATATTGAACAGGAAGATACTTTTGTTCTTCCAGAACTTGTACCTGAAAGAGGAAGCCATTGACAAGCTGTTATTTATTCGGCATCTCAAGTTATACAAATGCACAGAATCTCTGCACGGCTATAGTCTGACAATTCATCCAACTGAAGCACTCTACTTAATGTCAAATATGAAGACTCAAACAGGAATCACTGTGCAAAAAGAGTTCTTTATCAGCATATTAATGCATATTTTAATCTAGGCTTATGATAATTGTGTTATTGCATCCGCTTCTTTTTTTTGCACTGTATAATTTAGTGGTAGAAATGTACAATCGGGCCAAAGAAAACACCAACATCTCTGCATGCTGAAGTTCCCGCTCTCAGAGATTATCTTTACCCACAGCCCGCTATGTTCTATAGGTTTATCTCAAGACTAGCAGACAGTTCTCACCTTGTTAAAAAAGCATTTCACGTCAATTCAATTGTTAAATATAGTCTGGTTTTCAAGTGATGTTTTAAAGAAGTGAAATTGTGAGGCATTTCAAAATAGCTTCCAAAAATGGCAATGGATGCCTGACTAGTCTAATCAGCCAAAACCTTTTTAACAACCATTTAACATTCATGTGATTGTTTTTACATTTAATGTTTTGCTTTTGAATTATTAATAATTAAAATAACTTTACGGCCCGTCCACACTACAGCTTCAAAAAAGGTCTGAAGCTCGACCAACAACCAATCACATGAATCTCCCGCCCCTGACACACAAGCAGGGGTTTGATTGGCTAGAGCTTGTACTGGCATATGATTCGATTGGCTGACGCTTCCACCGAAAGCTTCAGAATCTTCAAAAGTTGAACATTGCTCAACTTTTGCAGCCTGAAATGCCAGGAAAGCTCCGCTCTGCTTCCCACAATGCAGTTCGGCGAAAAGTGACGTCACCCCATTCAAAGTGAATGGGCAGAAGCGTTGGAAACCGTTTTTGAAGCTGTCGAAGCTGTAGTGTGGACGGGCCGTAAGTGTATTGAAAACATGCAGGTTAGTGATCGAGCACGTTAAGTACAATTGGTTCACTGACCTAAAATAAGCTGTCCTAGACAACTGAAATTAACCACTTCAGGAATACCAACAAGTTTTTGGCCAAAAAATAATAACCTAATCTGGATCTAACTACTGGCCTCTATTTTCTTTCTTCTAGTCACTTGACTGAGCATGCATGTATTACCTTTCCCTGCAAAGAGTCATGAATCGACAGTTATTCAATCAATAAACAACTTGACTGAGTCACAGCAGGCTAGACGCTCTTCACAACTACGTGACCAATTTTTACGTTGGCATAATTTCAGCTTTCTTTCAAAGAAATGTCAGTCCTCCCTCCAGGTTATAGAAAGTAATACTAGTAGTTATCTGGATTAATCTATCCTATCCTTAAGTGCCATTATTGTGGTGTTTTGGGGGGGATATTGTCATCGTAATTACTGACGAAAGTAGGGGTAATCCCAGCTGACAAATCATGCAGCAAGTTCAAGGCGTTTGGCTAAATGTCCCCCTCCCTGAAGGCGTTATCGACCTACTTTTTGAGTTATTTCAGAAAATAGCAAATAGGCATTAAAAGAGAGATTTTGTGACTTCATACCTGAAGATGAAGATGTAGAGGACCGACAGGTTGAGAGGCAGACCCATCACGAACTCTCCAACCATCACCCAGGAGAGGACTTCATATGTGGAATTATTGGGTACTTTGCAGTGGTCAATCGTTGAATTTACAGGCATGTTTTGTTCTGGTGCAGAAGTCATTGAGAATCAATAGAAGAAGTTGATGTCAAAGTAGTCCTATTTAACGTTATGCCAAAGCAATTGGAAGCATAACGGTTAAATGTGTTGCCAAGCAGGGTAAATCCTTTTTGTTTTGGAGTTGGTGGTAGCTGCCTCTTACACGCAATCTTCTTCTCAGGCGCTGATTCCCTGTGATCCGTCAAATTCAACAGTCGGCTTGTTAGATCCTCAAAGTGATCCTGGAGACTCTGTCTGTGCAAAAAAACATGCTGAGGAAACATGCACCGTACACACAGCATGAAGAAAAGTACTGAATATAGAGAAGAAAAAAACACCCTTCCTTAGTCAGCCTGCAAGCCCTTTTTATGTGAGACTGCCTCTGACCCCTCAGAGAGGAAATATGTGTTGTCAGCTAGAGGTGTGGTTTAGACTTTGAGGCTTTAATGACACACAACAAATGCATGTTGTAACCAGTTACATGGCATTTTGATGAATCCGATCTACTGTAAGTGTTAAGAGAAGGGGGCATACACTGCAGTTTCGGTTTTACACATGAAATTGTTACTGGAAACTGGCAGTTAAAGGTGTTTTCCAGCAGTATGGGGTGAAATAATTGTGAAATTCCTCAGGTGTCTGTCCATATGAAACCATCATGCCTGCACATGTCTAGTTTTATTCTTGGAGACAGTGAAGATATGAGAACAATTGTGCATCAAGGAAAATGACAAAACAGTTTATCTCCGGATACGATCAGTCATTGAAGAACAGACAGCCTTAACAACAAAAATATGGCAGGGAATGTACTACTGTATACTGATGGTACCGCACTACATTCATTTACATTTTAATTATGTTTCGCAGGGTTAAGGTTGAGGATAACAGGAAACAGCAGGATTATGAGACTATATTCATGCTTGTGTATAAAAGTTTGCAAGGAAGATGTGTTTTTGTAGGCCGACCTATAAGTTAATATTTTCCAAAAAGAGCCCATGAGATTTTCCCTTTGGATTGTTGCGGATAATTGCAAATAGAAATGTGTAATACCATTACATTACATTACATTACATTGCATTTAGCTGACGCTTTTATCCAAAGCGACTTACAATAAGTACATTCGACCAGGAAGACACAACCTTGAGGAAAACAGAATCATATAAGAACATCAGGTTTCAAAGAGCCAATCGTTTCAAGTGCTGCTCAACTGGCTAAGCCAGTCCTTTATTAGTATATAAGTGCTCTGTTAGCAGTTCTTTGTTAGTCATTCTATCGCTCGAAGTGGAGTCGAAAGAGATGAGTTTTCAGTCTGCGCCGGAAGGTGTGTAAGCTTTCTGCGGTCCTGATTTCAATGGGGAGCTCATTCCACCATTTTCGAGCCAGGATAGCAAACCCACGTGTTTTAATACCAAAACGTTTTGTTAAAGGTGGGGTAGGTAAGTTTCAGAAACCGGCTCGAGATACACTTGTTGTTATATTCCATGGAATGCTCTTAACATCCCGATAGCAATGAATATCTGAAGTGCTTTGACAAAAAATCCATAAAAAATATGTCATCTGTGGAAGCCGTAATACGGTAAACAGTACAACGATTGCCGCCCTGTCTGTCAGCCTTCCATCTCGTCCACGCACAAATGTATCTCGTGCCCTCATTGGGCGTGCCGTCATTGGGCGTGCCGTCATTGGGCGTGCATTGCAGCAGTACTTCAATGACTCGCCAGCAACAGCCGGCCACTTTCACCAGTCTGCTGACGTCATGTGCGCGTTCGTGTGTGTTGGAGGAGGTGCTCTGTAAGGAAGTCTGAAGGAAGGGGCGGATTCTTTTCGGCTGTGTACTTTCAAATTTTAGTGCACTCGAGCCGGTTTCTGAAACGTACCTACCCCACCTTTAAGTCAGATATATACGGCAGAATCTCTTAAACTTGTGTGCCCACCGAACATATTTTAATAATCTAACCAAAAAAACATCGACCTCAATACAATGGAATCAAAAACAGCAACTAAATTCAAGGATCTAGGACTCATTCGTGCATCATTCACTATTCATTTCCAGCTTTGTAGGGAATAAAAATGCAGTTCATTCTGGTGAAAGTTGAAGTTGTATGCCAACAAAAATGTTGCAATACAAACGGCACTGAGCTTCTCAAATATTTCTGGCACAGTATGGAAGTATTATAAGTGCTTCTCTGGGCTTTCAGCCAGTGTCATTTAAACAGAATCAGAATACCTTTATTAGTCCTACAGTTATTTCTCATTTAAAATGTGTACCTACTGCTCTGGGGAATAGCCTTGCTCTTTCAACACCCACCAGCTCAATGGAAGCATTTATCAACAAAATTGCCAATGATAGAATGAAGTCATGATCAAGTTCACATTTTCTCAATGGTGGTACAATGTAAGAACTACACAGGGATGTTTCAACCTTCTTAGGTTTCCAATCAAATGAATCACTGTTATGACCCAGCTCATAAGGCCACAACAAAGAGGAGACACAACAAAGAGGAGACACAACAAAGAGGAGACACAACAAAGAGGAGACACGCCATGTCGACGGTGAACAAAATATGTTTATTGAGGACAAAGAAATCAAGTCAAAACCAGTAAAGTATGAGGTGTGGATGTCAGTGGTATCAGTAATGTACATGCAGGGTGAGGATTGTATGGACATGTATGTGTGTGAGAGTGTTGAAGTGCCCAAAGTAAAACAACTGAAGAAACTCATAATATACTCAACGAAACCGGGTGCCTGCAGAGAGAGCCCAGAGAGAGGACAGAGAGGCTTTAAATAGCTGCAGGACACCAGACCCAGGTGCCCTGAGTCACTGCAATCACTGGAGCCAATGCAGCACAGGCAGGACAGCCACCTCCTCTCTACTAATGAACCCACAGGGGCATCACAATCACAAAGAGATTTAAAAACAGGATGTCACTCATACTGTATATCACATATCACTGATTTCCATACCCACCAATTTAGTGGAAGAATTCATCAGAAAAAGACCTCTTCTTAACATGGTAGATTTGGGTATAGCGAAGAACTACTAGTACCTATACAAACACTACTCAAGGGATGTTTCACACCTATAGGTGTTATGGCTTTCTTCAGATTGATGTAAATATCCTTTTACACCTTCGTCAAGTCAATTTAATTCAGACACCCCAATATACCAAATCCCAAAGGGTTGAACAATCTGTACAGCATGTTACACTTTCTTTTTGACCCCTGCTAAAAAAATAAATAAAGTAACCCTTCAACTGGAAGTTTTGTGCTTTGGCAGACAAAGGATATACCAAGAGAAGGATAAACATAAGGCCAACAAAAGCAAAATAACATGAATTATCATTATATACAAATAAGAAAAATAATCATAAAAGGTCTAAAGAACTTTTGAACATCGACATTATATAACTACAAAGCTCTGCTGCCGTTCTCTCTAGCAGACTTAACAAGTTGATCACTAATGATTTACAACTTTAACATAAGACTACCAAACTTCACTTTCCTGCAAGTGAAGTCTGTGACAATATTTCACCACTTTGTCACGTACTGTCACGTACCTGATGTAATATTGCACCGAAGAGCAATGTCACATAACTTCTGGTACACAACACATGTTGCATTAGGAATGCAGTCCGTTGCACCGCAGACCACAACAACGTATGTTTAATAGTCATTACCAAATTGCTAAGTATACACCTATCATCCTGAAACACCTTTAAAGGTAGAAACAAATACTCCCAAATGTGCCATTAGAAAACATAAGATTGAGTTATATGTGTATGTATGTATGCTTGGGGATTAAAGTTTCCCAGCAGAAAAAGGAAGTACTGAAACAGATGCATATGATAGATAAGTAACCAAAGCAACGTGGCCTAGGGCAATGGTGCCAACTAGACAGCGGTGCACCAAATACGCAGAAAAAAAGACATGTTAACTATTGCACAAGCCTTGTGAGATCAAACATTAACACTTAGGCATGGAATCAGTTAGAGAAATATTTCAAATATAGTGATTCAAACTAGAATTTTGTTGAGTAGTGTCAAATGTGTCTAGAAGAACTAAAGCTTGAAGCCTTATTATTTTTAATCTAATTAATGTTGATGTTTGCTGGCTCCAAAACATCTACCTGGCAACACAGCATCACAAACTAGGCCTTAGACCTGCGATTTGATTCACTGTATCTCACACATATCTCTCTTAACATTGGTATATTTTAGGATATAACTATGTTTTGCTTCCTCGATCCTCTGTAAGATAGCCTTGTTAAGCTTTGCGTTCTCAAACATGCTCAGCTTCCTGAGCTTTTTTGTGGACTTAACTTGATTTCTTAGATTTATAAATATTACATTACATTGCATTTAGCTGACGCTTTTATCGAAAGTGACTTACAATAAGTGCATTCGACCAACAAGATACACACTTGAAGAAAACAGAATCATATAAGTACATCAGGTTTCATAGAGCTAAAACATTTCAAGTGCTACTCAACTGGCTTTAGATAAGCCAGCCCTTTATTAGTATATAAGTGCTTTGTTAGTAATTCTATCGCTCGAAGTGGAGTCGAAAGAGATGAGTTTTCAGTCTGCGCCGGAAGATGTGTAAGCTATCTGCTGTCCTGATGTCAATGGGGAGCTCATTCTGCCATTTTGGAGCCAGGAAAGCAAACCCACGTGTTGTTGCTGATGGGAACTTGGGTCCCCGTCGCAGTGCGGGTGCAGCGAGCCGTTTGGCTGATGCAGAGCGGAGTGCACGTGCTGGGGTGTACGGTTTAACCATGTCCTGGATGTAGGAAGGGCCCGATCCATTCGCAGCATGGTACGCAAGTACCATTGTCTTGAACTGGATTCGAGCAGTTACCGGAAGACAGAGAAGGGAGCGGAGGAGCGGAGTGGTGTGGGAGAATTTAGGAAGGTTGAAGACCAGACGAGCAGCTGCATTCTGGGTGAGCTGCAGAGGTCGGATGGCACATGCACAGGGTCGGCTCTAGAACAAATCGAATGGGGGGGCAATCATTTAGCAAGGGGGGGCACACACTGCCGTCAACAACCAACACACAAACACCAACGCAACTTCAAAAAACATGCTGTAAAGTCTGTTGTCTTTCACACACATTGCAGGGTGTAGTGCTATTGTATAGCGCACCTATGACTTGTGCATGCATGCACGGTTGTGGCACAACCACCAAAACAGAAACATATGGACATAGGCCACCATATAAAAGTGTGCAAATGTATTTAGTATCCTATCCATGTGAACATGTTTTAGGTGGGGGTGGACCTAACCTCCTCTAGGGGGGTCTGGGGGCATGCTCCCCTGGGAAGATTATTTTTTAAATATTGAAGTTAATCTGTGCATCAATCTGGTGCACTTTGAGAGCAAAATTAAGAGATCTATGGATACATCTCTCAGCATCCATATGAAACAGAACTGTAAACAGATTTACTTTTTCTTTATGGATATTTTACTAATCACTCCCCATTTAAACTGTATTCTTGTGTTACTGTCCTATAGTATTTCATACCCGTTTTTCATTTATTCTCTTATTTTTTAATAACTATATGATCATATAAAAGGTGTTCCTCGCAAATACTTGTTTACATAAATGGTGACCAAACCGTTTGAGACCCACTGAGATAACCTACACTAAGGTGAACTATCTAAACACTGAGAGAGTCCTTACCTCACTGAGCTGAGGTTATACGATCCTCTCAGTCTGACAGGAGAGGACTCTCCTCCACCTTGGTGTAGAAACAGCTCTTTATATCCGTTAGCATAGCTAGCTAACCAGATGCTAACAACAACTTCCACGTTACCGCTCGCACGCTCACAAAATGCGCTCGTGCCACACACACACAGAGCCGAGCTTGAATGAAACACAGAGACCCAGAAGTAGGCTACTTGTACTGTACTGTATATCATATTATTTTCGATGGCTTTACTGTGTAATCAGTGTAACAGATTAACAGATCGCCACTGGGCTTTCATCTAAACACACAGCCACGTAATGATAACAAAACAAAGGTCGGGGGTCATTGGTCAAGCAACACACCAATCAGAGAGCAGCAGTGAGCACACCTCAGGCTGTGTTTTATATTTGTATTCTTTATTTCTGATGTATTTCACACAAAAAACCTTTATTGGAAACGTTTTCACTTATATGATTAAAAAATAAATAAACGGCAAAGTGGCAAGGCTTGCCCACCCTGCGTTGGGGGGGCACAGTGACTCATTTGGGGGGGCATGGCCCGCGAATGACCCCCATGACGCCGACCCTGCACATGCAGGTAGACCAGCCAGGAGGGAGTTACAGTAGTATCGGCGTGTTTTTCATACATTAGCCACATTGTTATATACGTATCAATGTCATTAAATATCCCTAAACAATGTCGATCAGCCTTGTAGATAAAAACCAACCTTTGGTTAAACTTATTTTCTCCCACTTGAAGCACATAATAAGTTTTAACAGGAACATAAAAGTTACACACGCGTGCATTGCTCTGATTTACTATGTTCCTTTGTGGTTGGACCACATTTAGAAAATCGGAAGTTATTATGGCGCAAATTCCAGTTTAAAGCAAAATGAATTGAATCATACATCGTCACGCAGTACAATATTGCAGGATTTGGGTAAAAAGTTTAAAGTTTGGAAGAAAATATCCGAGTTAGAAATGGTGTTCTTCTCACACTTCAATGTTGCATTGTAGTGATTTGTAGGAAGGAAAAGCCTTTACATAATACTCACAATATTACACTCTACCTTGCGCAACTGTTGTGAAAGACATTATCTCTGTCAGATGCATTTAAAAAGCAGAACCATGGTGACTCACTGAGGTATCTTGATTATGAGCATACAGAGCTGTGAATTACAGTATCCGTTCTCAGATATTCACATTTGCGTATACTTATCTTGTTTTCAACACACACACTATTTCCTGCAAAACAGAACACAGTTATTTTATCAAAACAAATCCTGTCCACTCATAATGAAAATGCAAAAACACACTTGAAGAACTGTTATGGACAAACACACACAGTGACCTCTGTATTGTAATGTGTACCCATGTATAAGATACAAAGTTTCAAAGGCTCTATTGTTATCTGTACCATGCATATACCGTGTAAAAATAAAAACTGTAAGAAAGCAAGTTCAGATCCAGCCAAATCCGCCAATGTGTGTCTGATGCCTCAAAAAATAATATAACGGCATATAATCAATCTAAACTTAGTTATCCCAGTATACTCCTCAACACTTAACATGGAAGGAGTTTTTCAAAAGGTGAACTATCTTCCGCAGTACGTGTAGAAGAATCAACGAAACAGAGGAAGATCGTTTAAAAAAAAAAAGTATTTTCTCATGATTTACGGAAACAGAGTTGTTTACTTTGTCCGTATTTAAGTAAGGTGCTGCAGAATGTGAGTCTCTCAAATGTATTACAATCTGTTTTAAGCCAAGAAACATTTTCTGGTCAGTGGTTTTGGACCCACCTTCCCACACACACACACTCTATGAAGTTGCATGTCTTATTTCACGTATTTTCAAGTAATCTGCCCTCCTCTCTCTTTATCTCTGTCTCTCGAAGGTCTGATGTGTTCTGCCTGTGTGCGTTACCAAAGTGCTTCCTCTGATCAGGACTCTTTTAAATTGATAACGCCTACGTCGCATGACCTACATTTGTCTGAAAATAGGTTGCAAAGAAAGTTAGTTTTATTCTCTATTCACATCTCGTCACATAGGTTTGATATTATCATCATAGTGTTTCCCAGACACACAACTATAGCACAAACAAAAAAAGGAGTGTTTTCTGTTGTTAGAGAAAGATAATACAACAAGGAGTACACAAAAATATATTCAAGCCAAGGAAGGCAGTGTGCAACTCGATTTTGATAGGATAACAACTGGTGACTTCTAGAATTGTGTGAGTAACATTCTGTTTTTAGACTTCTCTGTTTCAGTGTGTGTCCTCTGTATCAATGCTCTGTAGTTGATCTGACTGAAATTGTGATTTTAAATCTCAAAACCGCTACAGTATCTGTCAGGCAGAAACTTGGGACAAGTAATTTGACTGAAACCTTAAAACTGAACTAACTGACTGCTAGGGTTAACTTTGATTTAAACATTTGTAGAATACTAAGAGCTTTATTGAGTAGGTGTAACTGTATTAAGGGTTAAACTCATAACTTTATAACTTAGGGTTTAATGTAATTGTAAAACCATTGGGCCACTGTAAAGACACAATAACAACTCTCCTGTTATCTCCATCAGAACAACCTTCTGGATCCGCACCAGTCTGGTTTCAAGGCAGGTCACTCCACAGAAACTGCCCTCCTTGCTGTCACTGATGAACTGCACACTGCCCAAGCATCATCCCTCTCCTCTGTCATCATCCTGTTGGACCTGTCTGCTGCATTCGACACGGTGAACCATCAGATCCTCCTTCACATTCTCCAAGAACTTGGAGTTTCAGGCTCTGCACTTTCCCTCATCACCTCATACCTCGTCTGGTCTTCAACCTTCCTAAATTCTCCCACACCACGCCGCTCCCTCCACTGGCTTCCGGTAACTGCTAGAATCCACTTCAAGACAATGGTACTTGCGTACCATGCTGCAAATGGATATGGCCCTTCCTACATCCAGGACATGGTTAAACCGTACACCCCAGCGCGTGCTCTACGCTCTGCATCAGCCAAACGACTCGCTGCACCCTCGCTGCGAAGGGGACCCAAGTTCCCATCAGCAAAAACACGTGGGTTTGCTATCCTGGCTCCAAAATGGTGGAATGAGCTCCCCATTGACATCAGGACAGCAGAAAGCTTACACACCTTCCGGCGCAGACTGAAAACTCATCTCTTTCGACTCCACCTCGAGCAATATAACTATTGACAAAGCACTTAAATACTAATAAAGCACTGGCTTATCTAAAGCCAGTTGAGTAGCACTTGAAATGTGTTTGCTCTATGAAACCTGATGTACATATATGATTCTGTTTTCTTCAAGTTTGTATTTTGTTAGTCGAACGCACTTATTGTAAGTCGCTTTGGATAAAAGCGTCAGCTAAATGCAATGTAATGTAATGGAAGGCCGAGAAGTATCTTGCTTCCCCCTTTTTTTGAAAAAAACGTCCTAAATACATTTTCCTTGAGAAAGTGATTCTCTCATTACAAATATTTCATATTTACAGATATTATAAGATTTAAAAAAAGCCTGTTTGTTAGATGCAACGACCTTTGAGTCAAATTTGACATGTGAGCTGTTTTATTCAAGCTTTTATATTTATTTCAAAAACATTTTGGATGTACTTAATAAAATCATATACTGCATTATTGCATTAATCAACATTGATCACCATTTTCATATTAACCACGAGTCCAACCCAGTCTCACGGCATTTCGTGTTCACCAATACGATTTTTAATCTATTGATTCGTGTTCACCAACACGATTTGCCCCTTTTTTTCGTGTTGCACAGCACGATTTTAAAAGCAATGTATTTCTACTGGTAATGTGTTTCGTGCCTGCAGCACATCTTTTTCTCCGGTCGGGTCGTGGAAGACCGGAAGCTGTGTGGTTCATAAAAACATGTTCTTACTCAATATCAAGCCACAATTATTGCTTTTATTTTAAATCGTATAATTTCGGACTTTTGTTGCCGTCTGTGAGGAAAATAAATGGGGCTCAGGGATACTGAAATCTGTATTTTTAAATATGTTTTCCTTCTAATTTGTTATTCTTTTCAAAATAACACACTGTTATTTACTCACCAATAACACACAATTATCCTTGCTTTTATTTATTGGTTTAATTCCATAATCTCGGGCTTTTTTGGTGTCCGTCAGGAACTGAATTTCAAAATAAAAATAACCGGAAACAGACGTAGGCCTATAAGGGACATTTCGAGCATCATTGCGATTGTCAACATTTCTGAGTTTAGGATGGCCGAAGACACTACACTATCCATAATCCCCAGCTATCGTTTAGGACTACAGTTCCCGTAAGGTTACGCAGAGCGTCAAACAGCTGTGTGAAATGGAACGAAACCACGCCAGACTATCCAAAACTGGAATCGAACGCCCCCCCAGAACTACACACTACACTATTGTGTTTCGCAAAATGTTCTATGGGACGTCTCTACTGAACATTTTCGTTTTTCCCACAATTAGAAGTTGCCAGTATTAAACACATTGGTGTTATCAAATGTAAAACATATAATTAATAAATTGGTGAAAATCACTTGTGTCCATAATGCGCAGCATTAATATATACCCACATGACAGCTCATTGATACTTTGTAATTCTACTCCACTACAATTCAGAGGTTAACCTGGTCTTTTTACTCCACTACACTTATTTGAGTTACTTTGCAGATTCTGATTAATTATGTGAAATATAAACAACCCTTAAATCAGACTTTAGTTACACCTGAGTAAAATTCAGGTAAGGTGATTGTCAAGTGCCAACAATCAGGAGAGATATTTGATAGTTGGTGCTTGAGAAGACTAAACATGTATCTGCAATTGACATGAATGGAAACAAGTAATAAAGTATATTCATTACTCGTTATTCTCTACTAATAGTTAATTAAAGACTGTATATTATGGCTATTTTGCACATCCCTTTCAAGATTTTCAAAGGTTTATTGACATATCATACACAACTACGGTGTAGTTATGCAATGAATGAAAGACTTGGGTCACAGGTTCCTCAACAGTGCATTACAAGACATCTATCAATATGTGTGTACCTCCACCATTAAACTGTCATATTCTGCACATTTCTTATTCTATCTACATACATAAGAGTATAATTCATATGTATAAGGATAATTGTGTGTTATTGGTGAGTAAATAACAGTGTGTTATTTTGAAAAGAATAACAAATTTGAAGGAAAAAAAGATTTAAAAAATACAGATTTCAGTATCCTGAGGCTCTGAGCCCCATTTATTTTCCTCATAGAACAAAAGTCAGAAATTATACGATTTAAAATAAAAGCAATAACTGTGGCTTGATATTGAGTAAGAACATGTTTTTATGAACCACACCAACACATCCTCACTCCCAGGTCGGCCTATGTTGACGTTATGTCAAGTCCCCTGCCGGCTTTTTCCAACGCAAGGGGGGGGGGCCTTAGAGTCAATTTTCAACGCAAGGGGGGGGGGCCCTTAGCGTCCATTTTCAGCTTTCCGGGATGTCCATATGCGTCTATGGACGCTCATGGAAGCACGGCATTCGTTTGTGTCGACTGCCTTATAATATTATAAGCCGGCAGGGGACTTGACATAACGTCAACATAGGCCGACCTGGGAGTGAGGATGTGTTAACCACACAGCTTCCGGTCTTCCACGACCCGACCCGAGAAAAAGACGTGCTGCAGCCTGCAGGCACGAAACACATTACCAGTAGAAATACATTGCTTTTAAAATCGTGCTGTGCAACACGAAAAAAAGGGGCAAATCGTGTTGGTGAACACGAATCAATAGATTAAAAATCGTGTTGGTGAACACGAAATGCCGTGAGACTGGGTTGACGAGTCACATGTTTTGTGTGAAATGAATCCCTCATACTGAGGAAGCCACGTAAAAATGCCAGCCCCCCCTTTTTGTTTATGGTGAAATCAGATGTGTCTTGCATTAAGACATCCTTGTAGTGCATTATTTGTATTATTTTCAACAACAAAAAAATAGCATTAGTTTTATAGAATGTAAAATATATTATTATATATCCTAAATATATATATTTTTTGGTTTTTGCTGCTTTATGGATGTTTTTTATCTTATTATTTAGTCATTGTTTTGGCTTTACTGAACACATCCTCTTTGGTTCTTTCCTTTTCTCACACTCTGATTGTCAATAAGCTCAGAGGGGACACGCGTTCATGCATTTTGCTTAATATGTCACCAAGGGCAGGACTTCTACTTATAAATAAGTGTCTATTATATTCAAGCCTTTGCCAAACAAGTGTACACAACACTCAATAAGACTATCGCCGTGAGGGACAAGTCTCTGTATTTCGCAGTCTCCAGGAAAGCAGTAAAACTTGCCTTGCCTTACTGGAAAGGGAAAGACTACAGAGCAGCAGGAGGAAGCTATGGTTGAAAATCCTCAGAAGCATCCAAAGAAAAGTCTGTGTTGTGTTTGCTCCAGATAAACAATAAACTCAGTGTTAGGAGGAAGTATTAAATAAAAAGGGGCGAGGACAAGCAGACTCCCCTGCAGGCAGAAGCCATGAGGGCAGTGTTTGTGTATTTACTCTGTCTGCCAGAGGGGGGAGACAAAAACTCTCCAACTTGAATAAAGCAATACAACTAAACCCAGATGCTCCCCTGAGACTTTGAACAATTGTGGAAACATTGAAAGGGTTTTTCTGTCAAACCACAGGACTGTAAATATAAGAGGAAACAGTTGAACAACATTGCATATCGAACAAATATGTTAAGCAGAGTTCATGCATTTCTTCTCCATTTATCATCTCATCTATTTTGGAAAAGGCATCATTGTTAGTACTGCAGTATAAGTTCATTATCCATCTACATGTACAGTACTTGCAGTGGTAAAAAGAGCTCATTGCACACATAAGAGATATGTAAAGTTCCTAATGATTGGCCCAAATTATTGTTTTTGAGTCATTCAATAGTTTGAGGTTTCATAATTCTATCTATGTGGTTTTCTTTTGAATTATTTGACCCTGCAAAACCTCCTCTTAAACCGTTTCCTGCCTTTCCAGCTCCCAGTTTTCCCAGAGTCCACTCCTCCTCCGTCAGAAAGAGGCCTGAGGATCGTCGTCCTGCCTCCACATGTCGCTGCCACGGTGAGAAACAACGACTCAATTCACACACACAAAACACCAGATATTTTCTCACCAAGTTCTCTTATCAACATGTACAGTCCTGTTTTGAGAAAGATTGGTTGCTCTGGTAACTTGACTCAGAGATATGATGAATGGGCAGAAAGCAAATAGACGGCACCAAACACAAATAAAAAACATTTAAACAATTATTCTCGTAGGTGCTTTAAAGAGGACATCAAATGCTCATTGTCAGGTGTATATCAGTATGTAGTGTCTCTACTTTAAAGAGTCCTCTCCTGCTGATGTGCAGGTGTATATCAGCATGTAGTGTCTCTACTTTAAAGAGTCCTCTCCTGCTGATGTTCAGGTGTATATCAGTATGTAGTGTCTCTACTTTAAAGAGTCCTCTCCTCCTGATGTCCAGGTGTATATCAGTATGTAGTGTCTCTACTTTAAAGAGTCCTCTTGTCACAGTTTGCTTTCTCACTCACCTATTTTCTGCATTAACTTTCCTTAGTCACCTGGTAGTCACACCCTGTCTCTCTCTCACTCTGTTGCACCCATCAGCTCCATTAGTATTTAGGCCCACTTCACTTTCACCTCAGTGCCAGATCGTACTTTGCAGCATGCCAGTCTTTCCCGCATTACCCTTCAGATTGCTCTCCCGGTTTCGACCCTGCCTGTCCCTGACCAGCCTGCCTCGCCTGCTCCCTGACCCGTGCTGTACCTGCGACTCCCGTCCTGCTTTCTCCTGGAACCCTCGCCTGTCCCCGACCAGCCCTTTGCCTACTATCTGCCGTTTTGTCTCCTACCAGCCTATTGCCATCAATAAAGCTGATTACCGACTATCCCTGGTTTCCCGTGATCTGCACTTTGGTCCTCAGCTCGATTGTGACACCTCTCCTCCTGATGTTCAGGTGTATATCAGTATGTAGTGTCTCTACATGTCTCCATGCTTTAATGTTCAAAAAGCTCTTTATTCTTCTCATACTGCCTGTGCTGCAGCACCTCTTTTCACCCTCTGTCTGAAACCAGAGCCCAGTCTGCTCTGATTGGTTAGCTGGCCGGCTCTGTTGTGATTGGTCAACCGCTTAAAGATGTCCCGCCCCCTTAGCCTATCTATCACATACAATGTGTTGGATCACAATCTTGTATCCAGTATATTTAATAAGTTCTGTGACGTAATGAAAATCTAGCTACATTTTTTTCCTTGATGGCCCTTTACTATTTATTTTCATTCTTATTTCCTGCTTGTTTGTAAAAGCAGAAAGCAATAGACTTCAGTGATAAAACAGCAGGTAGTTGTAATGACTAAGCCAATAATACATCTGACAGGAAATGTGTTTGAGCCATGAGCTTGAAATGCACTAATGTTAGATCATCCGTGTTCATCCTCTGGGATTAGTCATAAAGCTGACGTGCTGTTTTCGCATTACTGCATTCACCTTAAAGACTGTATGATCACCGAAATGTGTCAAACATTTACCTCTTTCGCAATATTTTAGACCACAAACTTCCGGAGGTATTTTTACCCTTTTATGACATGCTTATTTTTTCCAATACAGTCAGTACTCAAAACAACACCCACTCTTTATCCCAGGACAGAAGTTTCAAGATTGCTCAAATGCATGTTGACTCATATCTGAACCGGTGGGAACTTTCTTGTGACAGTGCTGTGTTATCACATGACGTATATGTTGTTAGATTACTAGGTTAAAATGCATTTATTTGACATCCATCTGTTTTTAAATGCCCCATGTCATGGCCATTTCTACTGATCATAATTCCATTGATAGCGAGACACAGCGAAACCCAGCCCCATGGCGCGTTAATGATATACTTTCCCCATTGAAACATACACACCTGACACCATTTTTTCATACTCCCCTAGTATAGAAAAAACATTAGGGTGGCAGAAATAGCGTTTTTTGAATTGTTGTTAGCTTGTAAACATTGTGCTATTTAAGGTCATGGTACTGTACATTATGTGACTTTAGGACACGTGTGCCTCTCTTTACTCGGTACATATTTGCAGATCTTATTAACATACAGATTTACATGTTGTCAGTTATGCAGATTTAACATTTGAGGAGCCAATAGTTGTGTACACAGTATATAAGTACGCATCGGTGCTGTTTTTTTTATCATGTATGCATGGCAAAGTAGCTTCTTCCTCAGTTGTGTTCCCACCTTTTGTCACACATGAGATTTTATGACTAAATTCCACTTTTGCATAAGGTTGCATAATATTCCACGGCACAAATGTGTCATTGTATTGTTTTTACCTATCCACACAACGTGTCACAGATACAAGGCAATGACTTATTTTATGATACACAATGATGCGTCTTTAAGATAATGATTAGTACATTGACATGACATTGAACCCAGTCACCTGATGGACTACTTCAAATGAGTAAGGCCTTTATCTACAGTATACCCAGACAGACATACCCTTACTCACTGCACTATTACTGTTAATGAGGTCATACAGGTGAGGATGACTTATACAGAACATGGACAGTGGAGTTTCTGTAATTAAGGCAGAGTATTGTTTAGTCTTGTCAAAGGTAGGAGTGATGATTCATTCCTGTAATTTTCCTTGTTGTCAAAGTGGGATTTTCCAACCCTGACTTTTAAAGAATGCTTTTCCCATGAAACCAAACTGTATTCTCAATTACATTTAGAGGGAAACATGTTTTACTCTGGATTCAATCGATGTTTTAAAACGATACAAATTGAACGAAAGCTACTATTTGGTCATGTTCAGTTCTGGTTTGGCTTAACTAAGGGTGTTTTTTGTCATTTAAAATGAATCAACGTAGAATTTTGGTTTGACATTTCAAACATATACATGTCTCCTGGGTGGAAGTCTTGTGTTTGTTGACCCCTGCCTTACGCAGACTGCTGCAGATTTCTTTATAAATGGATTTGTGAAACATCAACAAATAAACGTAGCCAACATAAATCGGCTTCCCTCTAAACTTAATTGACAATGCAGCTGTATTCCCATATGTAGTTGTATGGGAATGTTCTTTTTTGGAAACCAAACTTGATCTTCACATATGCAGTCAATAGTGAACATAATGAGGGACAGTTAAGTGTCTTTTTATTGTTAGAAAAATATGTACAGTAACATATAACCCCCTCTCTCTCTGCATACAGCATAGAAAGTGATATTCCATCATAAATCAACATTAAGGATCAGCTTCCTGTATGGGCCTTCTGGTTTAAGTCTTATCTAATAGGGGAATGACCTCAATGGCTATATGCTTCAGTTACATACATTTCATTCCCCCTCTTACATTTCCTTAGTTTGGACATTTCTTACCATTTGCAGCTTCATAGAAAATGTTTGTCCCAAGACATGTTTATATTCTCTGTGCTTTAATTGATGGCTTCAATCACTAGAGGTTGCTACACAGTGGAAGCTAAGTTACAAGTCGCCTGAGGTTAATATGATTTGAAAGATCACATTCTTCTGAGAGCATTTGAAAGGATTAAAGTCGAAAGCAGAAACAAGAGAAACTGAAAAACAGATGTGCATATTTTTGGCAGACGGTCATTCCCCTTAAAAAGAACCTCATGTTTCACAAAAATAAAATCCACCAACATTAATAATCTATTGAATCACTACTATAGTACATCTACAGTGCTAATAAAAACACACACTCTAGTAGAACAAGATCTTTCTATTTACATATGTATATACTTCTATTCGAGCATCTATAGAAAGTTAAATAACAACTGTCTTCACTTGCCTTCAGAGTCCCCTTTCAAAGTAAGCACTTTTTTGGGGGGGGAGTGGCACACTGTCAGTCTCAGGTAGTAATCTGTTTAGGTTGCTTGACACAGACAAACCTGTGAAATGGTTTTCAAATGACAGTATTGCGTGTAGGTGGGAGTGTGTTTCCCGCCGATGAGCTTTCTATCGGCACTTCACCGTCCTTCACTAAGAACGGGAAGTAAGTAGAGCAGTAAAGCCCTTTGAACTTGGTGCTGCCGAAGCAGTAGACCAGCGGATCCAGAAGACAGTCTATGTAGGAGAGCACCATGAGGCCGTCGAAGAGCAGCGCAGCTGTATCCTGCTGGGGCAGAGGCCATTCTTGGACGCGGGCAATCAGCAGAATCATCCTGGCAATGGTGCAGGGGAGGAAGCAGAGGGAGAACACCACCATGACGGAGGTCACCAGGAACACCGCTCGCTTCAGCTTCGTCCTGTTGCCCACAGTCTTTTTCCTGAGCCGGTTGACGATGTGCACGGTGCAGTAGACCAGGATGACGAAGGGGATGAGGATCTGGGTGAAGAAGACCACCTCTCGCAAACTGTCCACCACATCCTTCAATCAGAAAAAAGATCAAGTTAATCGTCTTTTTTATATCAACAACAACAAATTCTCGTTAATATTTGGCCCTTGTGTCTCTACTCTCTACCAATTGTGTCAGTATCAGGACAGCATCGGTCAGAAGTTTAACCACTATTCTAAATATTTATTTCATGTAAAATCTTATTCTGTAAAGTAACAAGTAAAGTAAAAAGCACTAGACCAGACATTAGTAGTTGGCTTATTGATAAGTGGATCACCAGAAAAATAAACTCCAAATATTTGTATGTTTGATGAAATGTTAAAATAATGGTAAAAGTCTCAAGAAGCTTTTTCCAACCTCACAAATATGGAGATGTCCTTCTTTTTCTAAATGGACTGTTTATCATATTGAACGCAACATTTTGGGGGTTTTGGTCTGAGTTTGATAAAACAGATTCAAATACTTTTTTTGGTAACTGTCCATAAACATCATGTCTATATGACACTGACTACATTTGGTTGTAGCTGTCCCTGTGATATTAGGTGCAGTTTGACACACTCCAGGTTTAACATGTCTTAATTGTAGCAACACTATGTGCTGTGTCAGTGCAAAAATAGCTCTGGAATCAGACTTTATCTACTGTACAGTAAGTGGTGCTGTTGAGTGATAATACTCCCTAAAACTGGACCCACATACAGTACGGCATTCCTGATTAGGCCTCTCAACACCGTACTCACATTGATAACATGATCATCTTTGTTACATTAGGTTGAGAGGATGTTTCCACAGAACTGCTCTTCACTTTGTGTCAACTGTGTATTGCACACATTAAGCAGCAGTGTGTCATTATCCAAATGTGCACACTCAGCACAGCGTTGCCACATTTGAGTGTGAGAAACACGTGAATTAAACATACCCAAAACAAAAACATTACCAAGTAAATCCTAACCATTTGGGATGAATTACTCCGTTTCACTCATCTCATGCAGTTTAACCTAATTTTGGGGACTGATACTGAAAACCTACCAATAGAAAACTAACTTGTTAAAAGCGTTGTATATTGACGATTTACAATAATTACTTATTTAGTGAGTAAACCTTACCTTAATCAATATATCTTCTGGAGCATCTTCTGGGTTTTTGCCATGGCTGTTGCAGCAATCAAAGTTTTTGAGCATGGTGGGGATGGTGAGAGGCAGAAGAAGCAACCAGATGAGGATAGAGATATGAGGAGATTTCTTGAGAGCTCTTAAAAGATTCTTTCGACCTGGGTGCACCACGTTAAAATATCGATCAATGGAAGTGACCGTCAGGAAGGCAATGCTGGCCCCTCGGTTTAAAAACAACATGAACAGCATGGCTTTGCACACGGTGTCGTTATCACTCCTCCTCTCTCCTTGGATGAAGTTGTATGCCTTTATGGGCAAACAGAAGAGCAGGAGAATGTCAGCCAACACCAGGTTGAAGAGGAAGACGTTGTTGGTGTTGGATTTCCAGAATTTCAGCTTGAATATGAAGAGGTGGAGGACAGATGCGTTCAGAGGCAATGCCAGGATGAAAATCATAATTGTGACAGCTGCATAGAATTTATACAGAGCCTTGTTTGTGGCAAGGCAGTCCTCAATACTTGTGTAGGGAGATACAGTGGTAAGTAACGTGGCGTTTGCCATTTTAACAGTGAAATACACTTTCCTGTGTTAGAGCAAAGTGTTCTCTTTTCTGACAAGGAAATCCCTGCAAACATGAAGTCTCACCCACAAAACAAACTTGCCAAACAAGTTTTGCCAATGCCTTCCTGTTTTACTCCTCTTTTAGGTTTTAAATGTCCTCGTGTGTTTTTCCGTTTTCAAAAGTCTTTGGTGTTAGGATCTCCTGAGCCTTGGAGTGATTCTCTCAGAGTGCAGAGCAAAAATGCTTCACGGTTTCTTTGAGTTGTGTTGCAGTTCAGCCCCTGTGCTTGTAGCTCCGCCTTCCACTGTAGCCTGAGGAGGTGAGTCAACAGCTGCTTTTCCAATGCTGGATCAGTGGTCCTAACAAGGAGTAAAACCAGCCTGTTACATTTGAAATACATAATACTAAAAGACAGTTTCTTAACAACAATATACTAGGACGTAGTAAACATCAAACTAAGCACAAAGGTGGTGTCTTTAAGAGATGAAACTCAGTCAAAGTATGCGCGCTGTGCTAAGCCCTGACAAGCCCTTGCTGGATCCGTATGAAAACATTGTGTTACTGATTGCTAAAACTGATTTGACTTTTGACAGGCAGCCAATGGTACATTTCATATTCCTTCAATGCATAATCCAATTTCCTGGCACAAACTGTGAGAATAACCGTTGTTCTACTCTTGAGGGCTCCCAGAAGCTACTGAATGACAGCTTTCAAACGCTTCCGCTCTTTGCTCTCTGTTCAATATTGCGCGCGTTCTTCGCAGATGCTAAAAAGGGACATTTTAGGAACTTTGTCCTTAGAGTAAGCAGATGTGGCTCCCTGGGAATTGATGATGAATGTACGTGTACGCATTGAGTAGATGGATATAGTGCTGCTGTCATTTTGTTCTACTATGTAAAGAAAAGTCAATGGGGTTGCAAGGAATGTTAAGTCCTAAGGGAGGAGAAGGGGGGGGGTAGCTTTGGGCCTCTCACTCAACTCTGCATGCCTCAAACGTTGCATGCTTCAAACTCCTGCGCGACTGCAGCTACAAGTCCAGACAGCTCGCAAGATTAAAACAGGTTTTCGAGACGTGGGCAGGACATGACCTCGTGACTAGGTACACGAAAACTTCACTTTGTTAGAAATCAATCAGTCTATTATGTTTGTTTTGTGACCATGTATCCCTTAATCCCTATGCTTTATAGCTTGAGATGATTAATGCATTATTTAGCTTTGATCTAAGATTTATGTCTTGGATTTAAAGGTGTGAGATCTTTACCTTTTATGATCATTTATCTTCCCTTCTCCTCCAGTCAGACAATGATTCAATTTAATATTGGTTTAGTCTGTTAACAATGCAGAGGATCAAATTGTAATTTAAGGGTCTGATGGCCCTCTGTATCTACTCAACAGCCTGACTTTAGCTACCAGCAAGATACGTTTTATGATAAGGATTGATAGTAGGGCAATTTCATGTCATAATTTAAAGGTCCCATGTCATGCTTTTCCGGTTATTACCTGTCCTCTTGTGTGTTATGTAGCTTTTTATGCATGTAAAAGGTCACAGGCGGGAGATTCATGTGATTGGTTGTTGGTCGCGTTGCTCGCAAAACATCCCCAAGCTTCAGATACGCCCACCTCCAAGATTATTTTAACGCAGCTGTGTGGACGTACCGTCAGTCACAAACCCTCAAAGTACACCCTGTACCGAGTAAAACTCTAACACAGAAAATACCTGTCTATGCTGCCACAGAACGCCTCGTTGGAGATTTATCTTTTTCAATTGTTTTATTCCGAGAACCAAGTGACGTAACGACGACCCCTCCGTGGATTGGTCAACATGGACCGAGCCGTTACGTTACGTCCGTGGATTTGTTCCAAATTGACCAATCCGTGGACTTCCTCACACACTCAATCTTTTCTCAGCTGCAGCTCCGCCGATTTCTCCTCCCTGAGACGGCGGGACGTGCCGAGGCTGTGAGTCGGTGTGTGAGCACACACACAAACTCCCAGCCAGGCTGCGGGTTTGTGTGTGTGTTCGTGCTGGGTTTCGCTGTGTCTCGCAGACGTCCACTGGGCTCATAGGGAGGGGGGGGGGGGGCAGGAACTCCAACAAGCCGTTTAGGAGAGAGAGTGAATACACATACTATACAGAGATGCTGTATGGGAAACCAATGTGAGTTTGGAAAATTGCACAATTTAAATCTATTCTAGTAGACCTCAACAATGGAATTATGATATGAGAAATGGCCATGACATGGGACCTTTAACCTGTTAAGGCCCTGTCACACTGTACCGAAATTGACACCCGATGGACACACGATAAAGGAAATGTTCAAATTCGGCTGTGATCGTAGCAACATCGGGCCATTCGTGAGGGCATCTTAAGCCATCGTATGACCGCCGGTGGAGTTTCTCAGGCTCCGGCAGCAACTTCGTGAGCGGCAACTTCGTAAGGCACTCGTGAGGGCATCTTGTCAAATCGTGTAATCTTCGTGTTATCATCGGTGCATTCACACTCACTCTGATCGGGGCGAATGCCCGATGGCACCGAGGATAACAAGATGCCCTCACGATGGCCTTACGAAGGGCAAAATTGACACACGAATTCAACACGAAAATGAACCTTCGCAAGGTCCTTCGGCAATTTTTTGGCATGCCAAAGATTTTACCACCGCTCACGAAGTTGCTGCCGGAGCCTGAGAAACTCCACCAGCGATCATACGATGGCTTAAGATGCTCTCACGAATGGCCCGATGTTGCTACGATCACAGCCGAATTTGAACATTTCCTTTATCGTGTGTCCATCGGGTTGTTTTATTGCACAACAAAATCATGTAAATATATTATGTAAATAACCCAATTTCTGTTCTGTGAAACTAAAAAGGATATAATATATTATTTTGAAGGACAGTTGACAGGAAATTGTTGTTGTTATGGAAACAACATTACGGAGAAAACGTAATATTTTCTACATATAAAGACGGATAAAGTAAAGAACAAAGTCTGAAGATATCAGTACAGTATCATAGTACTGTAACATAATTGTTTTTGGTACTTTCATTGCAGTTGTATTTCTTAAATGTAATGTAAATGTTGCCTTCGTGTGTGGTTCGGGGCCATCTTCGTGCGAAATTCACAATTCCATATTCGTGTGTCCATCGGGTGTCAATTTCGGGACAGTGTGACAGGGGCTTTAAGCCCCGGCGGGTTCTTTTTTTTCTTTTCTGATACATTTAGGTTCTTAAATATTAAGATCCCCTATTGGGTTGGGAGGGTTACTTTGTAAATGTAATCAGTTACTGATTACTGATTACATGGCTCTGAAAGTAATCCGAATACAGTTACAGTTACGTGTCTTAAAAAAGTAACCTAATCAGATTACTTTTAGATTACTTTTTGATTACTTTCTTTTTCCTTCACAGATGGGTATGTTTTGGTGAACAGGAGACACAAAAAGCAAAAGGAAACTGAACGTGTTTTTACTGTTTTAATGGCTTATCAAGAGCACAACTGAAACATCACATCTGAAACGATGTAACAACATAATTAACTTTTTGGGGATGCAGCTTGGGATGTGAGGAGTGAGGGACACGGCTTAGAACGGGCGTGTCGCCTTCTGTCCTGCCAATGTTGGCAGGACATGAATTAAAATGTCCAACTCGGCCTTCATTTTAAGGACATTTCGACTAGGGATTTAGAGCAATATTTGTTTAAGCACCGGATGAGAGTGTGTGCACCAGTCTGCCTTGATCTATGAATTCATGTCCGTGACACTCACAGTATGCCCACAGCTGTTTTATAGAAGGAAAACCTCCTTCACTTCATGAAATCTCTGCAGCACCAGGAGGCAGCGGGAGGGTTAACTCAGCCTCTGAGAAGACGAGCGAGCAGGGCCTTTCACGCACCGCCTTCCACGCACCGCCTTCCACGCACCGCCTTCCACGCACCGCCTTCCACGCACCGCCTTCACTGTGTTTACCTTAAAAAATAATCATTAGTAAGGCTAAAGAAAGAGCGACCGCAGGCTGATGTGTTTTAACCACACACACACACACACACACACACACACACACACACACACACACACGCACACGCACGCGCGCAATTTAAACGCAGACTTTTGTTCCTCCCTGTTTCGTTGTTATTGTTTCACTGAGCGGACCCGCGATTTTTTTTCAAACGCTTTTTTGGTCCATCTACGGCGGTAATTTGTGCGCTGTGATGATTCGGCTGTAGGCCTACCTTTAGTAATGCATATTAAATGTTGTGAGTAAATCTTTCCACCAGTAATTCCAATAAGTAATCCAAAATGTATTCACTTCAGGTTTACGAAAGTAACT
The DNA here is from genome assembly GCF_902827115.2 of Pseudochaenichthys georgianus. Classification (NCBI taxonomy): domain Eukaryota; kingdom Metazoa; phylum Chordata; class Actinopteri; order Perciformes; family Channichthyidae; genus Pseudochaenichthys; species Pseudochaenichthys georgianus. The sequence continues at coordinate 34,000,853 of NC_047526.1, read as the reverse complement.
GTAATCAGATTACTTGGTTTTCAAATGTAACGCGAGCTGAATACAGTTACTTGATTTTTGTATTCTGATTACGTAACGCTGTAACACATGTATTCCGTTACAACCCAACCCTGCCTATTAATGTGTTAGTTATACCAGATTAACGGGAATAATCTCAGCTAACGGACGATTCAAACCATTTTTACCAAAACAAAACACAAGTCTCATAAGAAGCATCTAAATGACCCCTGAGCGAAAAATGCTAACGCACTTTGGCACAGAACTCAAGATAAAAGATACCCTTATTATTACTTATCGTAGCTGCACATACAAGATATTCGATTAAAGCTGAGGTTCCACAGATTATTTAGGTATATCATCACTGATTGATCCGAACTCTTGACAGGGGAAGCAAACACACAGACATCACGTACAAACACGTACCTTTACGGAGCTTTTACGGGAGATCGTCTCACCGTAGCTGTCAATCTGATCAAAAGACTTGTTCAATGGCATTAAAACAAGACTGAATCGGTTAATCCATAGGTTGAAATGTTTCTGTGGAATATTTTTTTTTATTTATAATCCATAATTCCATTTTTATGTAAAAATCAGAGAGTAAAAGTTAGCTGCTAATGGTAGCCACCAGAGTTATCTCAGCTTCCGGTCTTGGCTATGCAGCAGTCTCACACACACACATTACCAAATAAGGAGTATGTGGGAGTCCCCTTCGATTCCATTGGCTCTGACGGTTAGAAAGAGATGTCAATCAGCAAAATCGACTAAGGGGGGCCAGAGATAGGTCAAATCCACCCAAATGACCCCAGAAATGTTTTTTTGTTGCTAAATCTCTCTAAAAAGGTCAAATTTAACTTGTTTTGCATCAAACTTGATACAGGGTACTTATTATATGTTGTAGTTTGGATTCCTAAAGCTTTTAGTCTACCATCCCATCATTCAAGGGTGGTTTTCACTAGAAGTAATTTTTTGGACGGACACAATAATTTACACTTTTTTACTGTGTTCAATCTGAATTTACTTTAAAATAAAAACATCTATTTTGATTCTGACACTTCTACATCCAACTCACAGGTGTAACCTTGCTTTGAGAAAAAAGATTATTAATTTAACCCTTTTTAGAAGGGAAGATATGGTCATTTGTTGAGCCTAAGACCTGAAAAACAGGCTCGGGGTGAAACAGGTTAAAGCTTTCCCTGCAATTATGGGAAACAGACGCGTTGCTTTGAACTTATGATTCATTTACGGGCAATACGATACTCTCAATATATTGTTGATTTTGTGTCAAAGTATTTCCTTGTTGCTACAGAGCAAATTAGGGAAGAGCTCATTCTCATTTATAATAAATGAAATGTGGTTTCTGTCTACATGGCATTGTGCTTCTCCAGTATTTGTGCTGTTATTTTAATTAGCAGAGTTGGCTCATAACATGTAAAAGCCAAGATGATTACTTTCATATTGCAGCATCAATGTGGCTTCTACAGATGCCGTCCCAAAGTCAGTAAAAAGCTGATTATTTAAAAGTTTGAATAACATGTACTATTCAAATTCTAAACATGGCATTTTTCAACAATCATTATAAAAACGAGACTTCTTCCAGGTAATTATTTTTGTTATCGAAATCATGGCTTGTTTATTGTGAGTGTTGGATGCAGCAGGAATCTGAACGGTGCGGCATCAGAGGTAGACGATGCTTAGCCTCTCAGACAGATTAACAATCAGACCAGTGTTCTCACTTGTAAAGCAGACCTGTGACTCCAGTAACACTCAGTGTAAAGTTGTACCTGCTGCGATAACTCAAAGCTGTTAAGAGATTTCTCGCTGTCATCCATACTTTCTCACAGGAGGTTGAGATGTTTAGCACATACTTTTGGCTTCAAGCGTGCACACAGTGAAGCTTTACTTCATGTGTTATCCAGCAGAAGCACTCATTCCTGATCTTTGTATATTACTGTTCTGCATTTTACATGTTTTGTCCCATTCAAAAGCATTTAGATAAAAAAAAAAAAGGGAAAACGGAGCATATTCATCCCACCCCAGGGACTGGTAAGACTCAGACTAAACAGATAAAAGCTGGACGAAGTGTCTTCAAGGTTAACAGGGTGGATGTCATAGTTAATATCCACTCTGTTAACTCTGAAGACAGGTACTCAGAGGGCTGGCTTACGGCTGGTGTTTCTTGTAAACCTTATCTGAGATAACTATAAAGTAGAACATTTGTTTCACGCTTTACTTTAAAATGATTGGGCTTATTTTCCAGAAATATCGGCAAAAGCCACCCAAATGATGAGTTTAACAGAGAGACGTTACATCTTGCATTAGGGTGAGGACATTTCCATTATGGACAGAAATAATCTGAAGGTCTCTCTCTATCTTATCAGCATGAACTCCAGAGGAGGTCGTTCTTCAGCCAACAGCAGCCCAGTATGAAGATAACCTCTGCCCCATTTATGGTCTTTAAACACAAGGGAATGCAGCTGGAAGCTTTCGAGTCCTTGACCTTTCAGCCTGAGCATAGCCGAAAGTTTAGTACTTCACAAACCTTTTGCTACGGTTCATGTAATCCTCAGACACCCGAGTGAAGCCAGAGAAAAGACCCCAACGGAAATCAAGCTCAGGGTAAGATGTTTTCTCGGGTCCGCAGCCAAGAACAAATTGACTTCAACACTCCTCTCTTTCCTTAACCTGAAACTCTACCTTTCCAAGTAAAACAGACGAGTGCAGCCAGAGAAAGACCAGAACATATATAGAGCTCAGGGTGAGATCTTTTCTTGGGTCCGCAGCCAAGAACAAATTGACTTCATCACTCCTCTGTTTCTTAAACCTGAAACTCTGCATCTCCAAGTAAAACAGATTACCACAGACACTCAGTGAAGTGAAAGTCCACCCATGTGGAAGAAAAATGGAACAGTGATAACCTTGAGTAAGAAGGCAGAATTAATCAATCACCTTCTGAGCTGACGCCCTTTGTTCGCAAGTCTACTGGAGAGAAAAGGTTGAGGCACCAAGAAATGGAAAACATGGGTGAAACTGCAGGAAAGCTTGTTGACCAAGACGGGGTGAAAGGTCAGTTGAATTTATAGCACCTCCTAGAAAAATGTCTGTAAGCTCAGATGTTCAGTGAGAAAAGTAGAAAGCTCACGTCTCCACACCCGAACATGCATATTAATCAAACTTAATGCAACATTTAAACATTCCTCCCCTTGTGAAAGACAACAGATATTCCCCTCGGGCCTGCAGAAATCAGGAAGTTATTGTTAGTTTTAAGAACGACCACATAGAGAGTGTCTAAAGCTTTAACATGGAAACTCTATCCATGGGCTGTGATGAAACAAAAACACATGTTCATCTCTGCCAGGGCAGCAAGTTGAGGCCAGGAAGCAGATCATGCTCAAACCGGGTCAAAGGTCTAAAACAAGCTACAACAACAACAACAGCATTTTGTCTTTGTGCACCAAGTCAAGTCCCAACACCTCTGAATTCATTTCCCACGCATTCCTCTCCGAGAAGCCCTACTGGTGGTGGCAGTGAGGATGAAGATAACCCTCCCAGTGTCACCAGTTTCCCAAGCTCCCATCCCATCCTCCCCTTCTTGGGCTGCAGGATTCCCATTTCATTTTAAACCTTTCAAAGGAGGATTCTGGGATGCTGAGGAGGGATGGAAGTTACTAGTAAAACAGAAACGTGACACAAGTCCTGGATCTGGATCAGGCCCTCAGCAACAATTATCTACTAACAGCTCAACAAATATGATTAAATTGATCTTGACATATACTTTCAAAAAATTAAGTGGCACATTTAGTTTTCAACCTTTTTCCCACATAGCATTTTTACAAGTGGTATTATTGTTGGCCCAGTTTTTGCTTTCCGTTTTCCCCAGAGCCTACTTTAAGGAACCATTTTTGCAGAATTATTCAGACTATCAGGCAAAAAAACAAATATTCTCATACATCAGAGTTCCTTTTCAATGCCACTCATCATTATGATGTCAATAATAATATGCACATGAGGGCATAAGATCATCCAGCTTTGAATAACTGGCTGTTTTTTTATTAGAAAACATCAAAGAGATCTTGTCTGGTGGCATATAGAATATCTCAGTGAAAGCAAGACTTTCAGAGAACCAAACTAAATGCTGATGGTGTCATTATTCTTTAGCCAGTACATTTGTGCAATCAACATTTCCGTTATAATGATATTGGAAAGGAAACCTGATGTTGCAGATTCAACAAAAATTGCACAAACATCTTTTTCTGCTTGTGTGGTATTCTGATGGCAAGCTAAATGGAATTCATGCTGAAAGTACTCATTCAGTACTAATATATCACCTGATCAGCATTCGGCCTCATCTATGCAGCGCTGCATTGGCACAGGAAGTATTCTGCTGTCATTTCATCAGTTTAACATGAAGCTAGCTTAAGCTTCCTCTCTGCTTTATCATCATATATTTTCTTTCCTGATACAGAAAGCACGCACATGAAACGATGGGCATATCTACACAACAAAATGCCACTTCCCTACTTGTTGACCTATTTGAACCACCTTAACTCAGTGTAATAATATCAACAAAACTAAACAGTTGTATAATGGCAGACGAGTTGAGAATGAAGTTTTCTTTAGACTTTAATCCTTGAAAGACTTGGGTTGACTTGGATATGGATTGCCATACATCTAAAACATTTAATATACAGACATCCCTGATTCCTCTGGATGCTACACAACCAAAACATACCTTAAACAAACTAGTGTTATTCCCATCAGCTGTACTGCTGCACAGTGAAATAAGCTAATGTTGTCAAGCTTACATGCTAACACAAGATAGTGAACATGATAAACTATGTTATTGTTTCTAATAACTTGTTTTATTTCTTAAATGTCTCTGTTTATATGCAGAGAAAGAGGGGATCAGACAGAGGAGATGAAGAGGGTCTGCAAAGGAGATACCATCCTCACTGACAGAGATATGAGAAATCAAAACAAAAGTCTACAAAAACAGGAAACCAGTAAAGTCCAGGTGAGTTTTTGATGAGACATTTTTTGAAACTATATCTGGACAGTTGGTGTAAGCATGATTTAATCTCATGAGACACTACAGCAATATGACATTAAGCTAAAGTCAGACATTCATACCAAGACAATTATAGGGTAAATGAGTTCAGCTTCAATAAACTCATATATACAGTGTTTGCTAACTTGTATTTATAATGTTTGATAGAAATACTCTATCTAGATATATATACTGCTCTGTTTATTGATATATTAACTGTTTATGATTATTTTTATTGTGCAATGCCGTGTTTACATACTGCTGTAACAGTATTAGCATGGGATCAGTGTGGTGTATCTAATCTGATGATCTTGGCTAGTTGTGTGTAACCTGATACAACAGCATGCTTCAACAACACTGGCACACAAGCGGTATTCTGTAGCAACAGTAGTTAGTGAGTCAAATCGACTGTCTGCATTTTTACAAGGTATTCATTGACATTATTAAAAGATAAAACGACACGTTAATATCATTCAATACAAAAAAATTGTGATTTGGCTGCGGCAATTCTGGGTAATTGTTCCTTAACAAACCGCTTCAGTTTTTCTCACGACATCACTGGCCTGTTTCACAACACCAGCTTTCCCACTAAAACACGTTTGATTGTTAACAAATCTTATCTTGGGAAATGAATGAACCAGCCAGGCCTCTGTCATAATTTACCTTTCGACATTTCTTAAAAGCTCCTTCCAGATTCCCTGCAGCCATGATTACCGCCCACACTGTGCAGTGTGTTTTGCAGAACTGGTACCACCGGTAGATAACAAACTATGTCAAAGCATAAGTTAAACCATGCTTTCAGGAACTCAGTAACCCTTTAAATACAAGGTAAAGTGAAACCGACCTGCCCTGAACAACAAGAGAGTGTGTTGGTATTGTGTCAGGAATGAACAGCAGGAAATGACATGCAACTAATGTTGAAAGAACATGCAAATTGGTGTTCTTGTTCTTTGTTTGCATTATTCACACTCGGCAGCACGTACAGTATTGTCCCGGAATAACTTGTATTATCTGGAAAACACCTAAGACAAGTTAATGCCTGTTTTTTCTCTGAGTCTTCACCTGCTTGTCATACTAGAAACGATTATCCCATCATGTTTCAAACTTAATGTCAGGAGGCGTGGTAAACTACAGTATGTCTTATATGGCTGCCACAGAAACGTAATTAAGCATGTAAACGGTCTGCAAAGGCTTAAATCACTGTGTTCCCTCTGGAGGAAGTCTCTCTGTGCTGCAGCACAGGCAGCATGAGAAAAAAAAAGAGCTTTTTGAACATTACAGCATGGAGACATGTCACAGTAGAGACACTACATACTGATATACACCTGAACATCAGCAGGAGAGGACTCTTTAAAGTAGAGACACTACATACTGATATACACCTGCACATCAGCAGGAGAGGACTCTTTAAAGTAGAGACACTACATACTGATACACCTGAACATCAGCAGGAGAGGACTCTTTAAAGTAGAGACACTATATACTGATATACACCTGAACTGATCAGCAGGAGAGGACTCTTTAAAGTAGAGACACTACATACTGATATACACCTGAACATCAGCAGGAGAGGACTCTTTAAAGTAGAGACACTACATACTGATATACACCTGAACATCAGCAGGAGAGGACTCTTTAAAGTAGATACACTACATACTGATATACACCTGAACATCAGCAGGAGAGGACTCTTTAAAGTAGAGACACTACATACTGATATACACCTGAACATCAGCAGGAGAGGACTCTTTAAAGTAGATACACTACATACTGATATACAACTGAACATCAGCAGGAGAGGACTCTTTAAAGTAGAGACACTACATACTGATATACACCTGCACATCAGCAGGAGAGGACTCTTTAAAGTAGAGACACTACATACTGATACACCTGCACATCAGCAGGAGAGGACTCTTTAAAGTAGAGACACTATATACTGATATACACCTGAACTGATAAGCAGGAGAGGACTCTTTAAATTAGAGACACTACATACTGATATACACCTGAACATCAGCAGGAGAGGACTCTTTAAAATAGAGACACTACATACTGATATACACCTGAACATCAGCAGGAGAGGACTCTTTAAAGTAGAGACACTACATACTGATATACACCTGGATATGAGAAGAATATGTCTCCATTAACATTCCTACTGAGTGCTGTGCAAACATTGGTTCTGTAAAGACCGAGAAACAAAGGCTATTGAAGTCAGATGTTGTCCAAGAAACTTGACGTGGCACGCTGTTTGAACAATTATAAATTGCCTCACTTTACCCAGAGTATATTTACCAGACATCATGTAATCCCAGCTGTGTTAACTCCTCTGGTTCATTGTATAATGTTCCATTATAGAATAACAAAGCAACAGTAGTCTAAAAAGATTTTCATATCATTTTAGACTGACTCAGCTTTTTCATTAGATCAGAAATGTGTAGAACCTGTTCTCTTTGATGAAGGGACATGTAGGCATCATGTAACTTATTTTACACATACAAAGAAACTATACACACATAAATCAAGGCTAGAAACATAAGAATAAAAACACAGAAGTGAAGCAATAGTCTAAAATATAGTGGAGAACTACGAAAGAGAGCTGACATAATGATGGCCTTCAAACCAACAACAGGATACTGTGAATTGTGTGGTTGGTTGGTTTTTGTCTCAAGACCATCATGTGATGAGAGACAATTGAATTAGATTACATTCATGTGAGAGAAAGTTATATGGCATGTTAAATACATAATGGTATAATATAATACCATAATCTTGAATGTTGACCCACCCAAATGTAGTGATAAGTAAGATTAAAAGGTTTCATGTTAAATATGAACATTGTATTTGAATAGTTTATCAGGATGGCATGGTTTAGGATGAACATGTTTTCACTTTCAATCTTGACGTCCTTGAAGTTACTTCCTGGTATCTGAGAGTAATTATTACCACATGTTATTTAACAAATGCTTTTATCCAAAGCTATTAAGTATATCAGCCAGGGACACTTGTTGACTGAAGGGGTCGGGATCAAACCGGTTACAGTATGATTACTAGAAACATAATTACCCCTTGAGCCACATCCATCAGGTCTGATGGAGAAGTGTTAAACACAACAGGGCGTAAATCTGAGCTAACATTTACAAACATACTCCCACTTCAAGTCAACACATGAGTCACTGTGTGTGTGTGTGTGTGTGTGTGTGTGTGTGTGTGTGTGTGTGTAGGCAGGCCCTCAGGCAGCAGGGGATGCTGATTGGTCTGAAGTTGAACCTCAGCTGGAGGCTCTGAGGAAGAAACTAGTCACACCACAGCGCCGTCTAGAGGACAGAAGATGTTCTGCACACAGCCTGGAGGGACAGTCGGAGGTAAAACACACTGTATGATCTTATCTTTAGTCACAAATCATGTAGCAGACGGTGCAATATCTTAGGCACGTTGTATAATAAAGAAGACAGCCTATACAAATCTTAGAGAAATGTATAATAGGAATGTGTGTAAAATAAACAACTTGTCAAGGCTAATGCTAAATATGTTGGAAAATAGTCAAAGGAATTCATATGGAAAAACTAGTGAAAATAAAGACATGTTTTTTTCAGATTTCAACATAATTTAAAAAAACAACATTGAATGCAGGGGAAAAATGTATTTTATTGTATTATTTTTGAAGTGTCCCTGTTTTTTTGGAAAGCTTTATTTTCCTTTAAGTTGAGGCTGAATTTGTATGCATTGAACAAATGTAAAAATGTGGTATAAGACATGATAGAAATAATTACTTCCTCCTGCTTACATTTGATATATTTGTGTACATGTTGGAAACAAATCTATTCCATCTCTTCACTTAATATTTCAATGTTTTTCAACAGAATTATTCATCCACATTCTCAGTGGCTTCAAACACTTAAAATGGAAGTATTTAATACTAGTATTAGTATTTAAGTGTCCTTTAAGCATCCCGGCAATAATTGATGAAGACGGACAAAAGATGGTGTCAAAGCCCTGACTGATCTCATTACATGTTCATGCAGTCGATATGCTGCCTGCGCCAAACCTGGCATTGCCAAAGCGTAACCACCATGTGTGGAAAAAAAAGAACTGTATTCATATCAATCAAGTATTCAAGCATTTTTTTAAGGGTACAGAGGAACATATTTCATACAAATAATCATATTTAATTAATAGTGTGTGTGTGTGTGTGTGTGTGTGTGATGTACAATTCATTACTTTGAACAGCTGTTAGCAGAATTCCCAAACCATTCTTCCAGGGAAAAGTGATGTTTACATTTCCCTTTTCTTAGAAAGTAAGGAATCAAGCTTTGCATCAGAGTCTGAAAGAAAGAAATGCACCTCTAAAAGGGTTTAACACAATAACTGAGCAATGGAGGATCCTTCGGCCCCCACAACAGAGAATCAAAGTCTTCTTCACCATCTCTCTCCTCTTCCTCCTCCTCTCGTCTCTTCAACTTCTTTCTTGAAGCCAGCTGAGCAGTGAGCTTGTGCAGCTCATGAATCACTTGTTTAACATCCAGTGTGTGCTGCGAGGCCTTCAGAGTGGCTGCGTTGAACGGGAACGTCCGGATAAAGTCTCCGACTCTGAGCGGAGTAACGTGTTGTCGGTTCAGTGCTGCCGGCCTCTCTTTTCTTACTCTCCGAATCCCACTGTGAAACAATCACAACACGTGTTTGTTATCTGAATGAATGGTTGGAATTGGGTCACTGATGTGGGTAAGGGAATGAAAACAAGAATTACACAATGATAACATGACATACATTCCTGCATACTTGATCAAAATGAAATGAATTCAGAAACAAATATTTACTGGAGGGAATCATTAGTAATAAACTGAGCTTGTATATATACACTAGGGCCGGGACTTTAACGCGTTAATTAAGATGAATTAATTGCACAAAAATTAACGCGTTAAAAAAATTAACGCATTTTAATCGCACTTTAATCGCACTTATTTTTGCACAGCGGAACGTTTCTCACTGGATGAGTTTCAGGCGTACCGATTATCATCATGACTTCAGCATGGGACTTCAAACAACAACAAACCACGGTGAACAATAGTCAAACATGAACGAACAAGCTGATGAGACCGCTTTGGTCGGCCCCGTGGATGGGACATTTTGTTTTAAAAAACGGACGGATGGAAGCGTCGATAAGAGCACGGTTGTGTGCAAATTATGCAAAAAATAATTTGCATATCACCGCAGCACATCAAGTATCTAAAGTATCACCTAAATGCAAAGCATGTAGCAGCTAGCATGGACGTTAGCCCGACTCCGAGTGCAAGGAACCACACCCTGACCCACTCAACCAGATGACTGGTTTCAGGGCCAGGATAAGTAAGTCCACGTCTGAGAAAATAACCAACTCCCTGGCTCACTGGATTGCACTCCACTGTAGACCACTTGGAGTCAAGTCCATGTGAAAATTGCTTCTCACTGTTCTCAGGTCAAATATGTATATTTGATTAAAAATGCGATTAATTTCGATTAATTAATTACAAAGCCTCTAATTAATTAGATTAATTTTTTTAATCGAGTCCCGGCTCTAATATATACACTACATAGGAGCAGGACACACACATTTATTTTAGCTAGCCTCTTTTGTTGTTATTGTTTTGTGTCACTTTTTTGTTGTTTATTCGTCATGTTGTGTTTTTTCCTTTTCATAGTGATTGTCAACTTATGATTTGGTTTGCTCGATTGACTCCGGCCTCAACTCGAAAATGGCTTGGTTCACTCCAAAAGGACAACTCAAATTTGAATCTTTCCTCTTTATTTGAGTTATTGTAGATTTATTCAGCCTTCATCTGCTTCCTGTTGCATCACAAAAACACACTTTCATTAACTTTAGGCAAATAAACATTTCAATGTTTAGCACTTTAACTTCTCCTCTATGGTTTTAAATGTAATCAAGTGACAATTAAATTTAACATTTCATCCAAAGTAAATTCATCTCAACAAAGTAAATTAAATTCCAGCTTCTTATATGTTAGCTTAATACTTAAGACTAACTAGAAATCAAAATTAATTTAATCAAACATGTCTTCAAACAGATACATACATTTACAAATATATTACCAGCAGTGTCTTTGGGTGAATCCTTGAGTCTCGTCTCCTCTCTGTTACTCACTTCTGCTTCTCAGGTCGGTTATTTTCATTTCCTCGGTCCTCGGTATCACCGGAAGTTGATTTGTCTGCGCCATCTTGAGTACCGTCCCATGGCGCTTATTTCCACAGATATATATAAACACTAGATGACTCACCCGCGCTGCTGGCCAATGGAGACCGACGTTGCCACATGGCGCCCATCCTGCCACCACCTTGCCACAGGCAGCTCGCTCATTCATAACATTATGTATATGGTGCACTATTGAAATAACCATAGATTGCTCAATTTTCAAACGGTTTGGTTTGTTATAAACATCAAATATGTAGTTATGATATTGCATACTTATAATTATAATCATGAACTTTTTTTTCCAACATGTCGTGTCTCCTGTATCATAGCCATGCTAATAACTTTTATAATAAACCAAACCGTTTGTAAATCAGTCAATATTTCAGCGAGTTAAGAGTATTTCTGTGCAGATCACTCACCTTACAACAGCTGTAGCAGTAGTTGTTGACTGTGGCAAGATGGCCGCCGGTGAGCTACGCTGGGGACTCTCCCTTGCGCCATCTAGTGTTTATATATATCTATGCTTATTTCTGCCGGAGGAGCGATAACCGAGGAACCACCAGACCATCCTCCGATGAAATCCTCAGATACTCGCCCCGCCCCCTTACTGTGTATCGCTCACTGATTGGACGATGCAGCGCATGCACTGATCTGATGCTGAAGCAGTTTCCCAGCGGAGTGAAGAAGATACATGAACCTCACGGGAGTCACTTCTCAGTTTATACCGTGTTTTGTTTAAATTATTGCATCATTTAGTTACACATATGTGATATATCTGAACAACAAAGTGGTCAAAAATAATTTTATTCATTTTTTGGAAACATTTTCATGATCGCTTTTTTCGTTTATACATTTAAAGAATGGCGTTTATCTTTTTTGAGAATGAGTTCTTATTGTATTTAATATATTTGGGTCTACAACAGATGATACACATGTTTGTGTCAGTAAATGTGTACTAACAGAGGCGGGGGTGTGTGTGGAAATAACGGGGACAGAGCTGCTGTCAGACATCAGCTGTGCGGCGTCATCACAAACGGACGTCGCTTCACGTGACGAATTGCCATTCTCTGGTTCTGACAAAACAGTGGTTTTAAGTCTCTTTGCAGCTGTTTCGGTGGATTCAAAGTCATTTTGTTTGAGTCTTTGTAATAGGTTTAGTTGTTACTTTTTGGTCTGTAGTAATTTTGTGTGTGTGGTATATCATTGTGAGTCTCTTTGTGTCTTATTGCAACTGTTTAGTATCTCTTTGTCTTGGTTTTGAATGTCACTGTTGTAGTTGTTTTGGTCTTCAAAAAGGTGTCTGAACGTTTTAGGTGTTAATTTACCCCTTTGCAAAGTCAATGTCAGTCTCTTTGTGTCTCCTTGCAGCCGTTTACATTTTGTTTTTGTGATTTTGTGTGTGTCTTTGTGGTAATTGTATTCTCTTCTTGGCTGGTATGCATCTCTTTGTTTATCTGAAGGTCAGGGCATTTGTACTAATTCATTAATCCATATAAAAACAATGCTTTTTTTCTATTTTTACAAACTCACAGACGACACACTAGTATTGTATTTACCTGTAAATGTCCAGGAGCTTTTCACGTCTGAATCCAAGCCCCCTGTGTGGGATCTTGGGTAACGAAGAGGAAACGTCCGCCTCGGCTTCTGTTTCAGTGTCGTCGTAGTTTGTAACCTCAGACACACGAAGACTCCTGTTGTCTGTCAGCCACGGGGCACGATCTGGCCACGTCTGTCTGTTCACCACTGACACGTCTGTTCTCGATTGTGGGCCGAGTATCAGATTTGAGGTCATGTCATCGGTGTCGGATTTGTTGGCTGCCACTACTTTGGATGCACACTTCTTGTTTAGGTGAACAGGGGGAAGGTGTCTTTGGTAAACCGCTGCAAAAGCATGTTGTCTTTGGTTGATTTGTTCAGGGTGGTGATGAGTTTTTATCTTAGGGAGAGTCTGTAAAGATTTGTTTCTTCGCTTCTGATATTTGGTTTCTTTAAGCACAGGTATTGAAACCGGTGAGGCGTGTTGGGCATGGATACAAGGTTTGCTGTACCCTTGTCTCTGAAACACGCTCTCTCTCAAGCTGTCAGTCAATTTATAATTCATCAAATCTATCAGATCGCCAATGAGCCCTCTCTTCACCGTGATATCAGCTTGGCAGTCCAGAGTCAGCGCGGGGCTGTAGTTCACCTCCAGAAGCCACGGTTTGAACTCTGCATCGATCAGGATGTCGAACCCCAACAGCTCCACGCAGTTCGGACAGGAAGGGACGGTGGGAGCGATGGTGAGGAGCGTTAGAGTCACGATGTTATTGATCCTCTGCCACAAAAGGAGCTCGTTGATGTATTGGCTCTGGAGGAAGTGCCTGAACTTGCTCATGGTCCACTTGCAGCCTCGGCCCACTCTCTCCTTCTCCGACTTGTAGAAGGGGCTGAACTTATTGATGCTGGTGTTGGTGAGATGAGCGTACAGGTTGTGCAGAGATGACAGGTTGTACTTCTCTGTGGCAAAGCGCACCAGACCTTCCTGGTGAATGTAAACCGTGAGTGGATGGAAGCTCTTCACACAGACGTAGATCCTCAGGTCGAACTTGTAGCCGGAGATGAGCAGAGGGTTGCTGATGTAGCGCTGTACGATAACAGGGCAGTCGTAGACTAACTCCCTCATATCCTCGAAGATGAAGATGCCTCGGCCTCTAGAGAGATCCACAGGCTTACAGATCCAATAGGCCAACGGTCCTCTCGTCACTTTGTTGTACTCGGACAGGAAGCGAGTGTAGTCGTTGGGCAGGATGAAGGCGGTGGGACTGAAGTCGTAGAGAGACGAACCGAACGTGGTTCTCATTCTCCTCAGGTTGCGTGCCAAACAGTCCTAAAGGAGACATTTTAGAGAGGGGTCATTTTAACTGTAAGAGGCCTTGTTGAGCTTTTTCTTGTAGTGTGTTGTATAGGTTGCTGCGCATGTGAATGGTCTACAAAGGCTTTTTTATTTCTTCAGAAAGTACAGATTGCATTGGTTGAGATCTGGTACAAACTCCATAACCATACTGAAAGTTGAGACACACCGTGTGACAAAAAGCACAAACAGTAACACTGATGATTCATGTATCAATGTATAATAGCACTAACATCTCTGCATTCTTTTAAAACACACATTTAACACCACATTTCAGAGCGTCCTCACCTTGCGTGTGATCCCGACAGTCTTGGGATGGTGGTTGAGGTGCTGCCATGGCATTAGGTTGAGATATTCTGAGTTGCGAAACGCAGATCCTCTCCAGTACAAGTTCCAGTCCTCTTCCTCCCGTTCCTCCTCATCATATTCCTCCCATCCTCGCTCCAAGAGCACCTCCCTCACCACCTCTGGACCTCGCTCATGGAGTCTGAACACCAGCGATGCCTCCATACAGCATCGTAAACTGTAGATTAAAAGCAGATATATGGTAGATAAACAGGAGGTATACAGAGGAGGAACGTGGAGCATATTATCAGAGAATTCTGACTTTATTTGAAGGAATGTGTGAAACGAACTCAAATATCAGATCAAATCTCTCAAAAACTGTCTTTGACATTAAACACATTACAATTATTCAGTTTAAATCCTTATCTCATGGGGTCCTTCATAAATAAACATGAAATAATCCATTTATAAAAGTAGGAACCGAGACGCTACAACTTGTTTTAAATAATCCAGTAGTTGTCCGTGCACCAACAGACAGTAGCAGCTAATCTGACAAATTATTCATAGCACCAGTTTACCAAAGTGCTAACAAATATAGACTCCAAGTACAGAGATGCAAAGAGATTAAAAGAATACTAAAAAGGCCAAAAGCAATAATGTGGCGCCACGTACCGCTTTAAGAAGATGCAGACTAACAGTTCATCCGCAAGCTGGTCCCAGCACCTTGTGAGCTGTGGTAAATCTGAGATGCCCAAATAAACCCGACACTTTGATACCCACCGGCACAGAGAGGGTGTCAGCACATTTACAAATACATGAGAACAACTTTTATTATCCTAAAAAAGGTCTGAAAGGATGGAAAAAGATCTGCATTTCACTTAAGATGAATACATACACACATACTAGTAAAGTTAGGGTCTTATAAAAACAGATAAAGAAATATGTTATACAACGTCCTGCAGGTCACCCTTGAAAAAGAGATCTTTTGATCTCAAGGGGCTTCACCTGGTTAAATAGAGGCTACAAACGGGCTTGTCAACACTAATATTGACATTTAACATTTACGCTAGAATATGTAAAGCAGGATCTACATCATAGTCTATCGTTACTGGCAGGTAAATGAAGTGATGGTATAAGAAGCTGTTAGTGCAGGGGTTCCCAAACTTTTCAGCCCGCGACCCCCAGAAGAACAGTGCTAGTGACTGACGACCCCTGTCAACTGGGGGGGGGTAGTGAATCTCGCGGGAATATCTCCGCAATGGAGCGAGTTTAAATTTCACTTTCGATTGCATGATGTAGCCCAGTGCAACACCTTCGTCACACGTTGCCCGTTTGTACCATTTTCAGGCGATTTGTAATACGTTCTAGAAAACTGTGCTTTTAGGATTTCAAGAAGCGTATAGAACAAACAATAGATGTATTTTATGAAAAATTATCCAAGCTGGAAGTAGATTTAGATGTTTTAGGAGTGAGAGATTATTATCTAGTATATGCATCCAATCCATGCATATATATATTTTTTATTTAAAAGAAAATGTGTTTTGTAGGCAGACCATGCAGGCCAGCCCGATGGTCACCAAGTTTCATGTTTTAATAGCATTTTTACAAAAAAAGCCCAGACGAGCCAAACATGTGAAAAAATGGCTTAAGTGTACAGCACACAGGCTGTGCTTTTAGCTCCTCCTACAACACACACGGTTGTCAGATACAATCAGATCCTACTGTTAGCACTTCATTGTTTATTTGAATATATTGTGGCGATACCAACGAGGGTTAGAAAACTGTTTAAGGTACAACAATGTTGGCATTTTAGCTCAGGATATTACTTACTTGGGTAAAAGAAAAAACATGAAGTGGCCTTTCCAGTAGTGACCCCAATTTGCTTTCAATTAGATTAATTAATTAAATACTTTCAAATTGTTACTTCTGATCACAGAGCGGTATATTAACCATTATAAAAATAAACAATATGCATTAGGGCTTGTAGGTATACGTTTTCAATAAAAGGAAAGAGCAAGCGGGGTAGGATTTTCAAAAACGTTATTACTCTCATGGTTAATGTCAGTTAACATCAGCGTGGCTCAGTGCGTCCCTCCTCATGTCTGAGTAAAGTTTGAATACTTTGCATGAACTGAAAACTGTACTTCAGTTTTGATTATGCATGCGTCTGTAATATATTTTGACAATAGCGCAGTTGGTTAGTCGTTACCACAGTGGTAGAGTGAGTTCAGCCTCAGTACATCCAGCTCACTGAGGTGTGTCCTTTGACCTATCTGCACCCCGCTAGTCTTCGACAACACCGTCGGACTGCCATCTTTACTGAAGTAAGACCTGAAACAAAAGATAATTTACGAAATAGTTGTGTAGGATTATCACATACAGTTCTTCCCAAGTTAGAATTCATTCATCCTGTATTGGTATTATTATTCGTTTTTCTTTTTAAATGTTATGCAGGGGAAGAAATACACGAGGATGGGTTTAGACTTACTCTCCATAGTGCATGATGGAGTTGAGGTCATACGGCAGGTTCTGAGTGTCTCCTTGTTTCACCTCGAAGTTGCTTCGTTTCCCTTTTTCAAATCAGGAATTATTCATTACACCTTGATTTCTGCAGAACATGGAGTTGGTTTGTTCTAATCATCCTCAGCTACAGCACCATTTTATGTTTTATTTCTGTGCCTTTAAGGATTTGTATAATCTAAAATAAAACCTTAAAACCTTACAATGTACTTCTACATCAAATTGCCCCAAAAATAAATATGCAGTTTAAAATATGCGAAATTGAAAAACAATTCATTGTGTTTTCTTATTACAGCATAATGTCTCCCAGCGAGGTGTTCACCTGGCATGATGTTGCTCCACTCCACAGAGATGTACTGGTCGCGGTCCCTGCGGTTGTGTTCGTGGTGCAGACCCAGAGCATGGATGATCTCATGGCAAACATTACCCACAGAGCACGAGGGGGCGGAGTACAGCGCCTGGGCTCCTCCTACACATCCAACGTAGGACGCACAGCTGCAGAGACAAGAAAAGGCATTTACTCTCCTACATTCAAGTACATCCTTTCATACTGCTAGTCACATCCTCATGTACATGTAAATGTATCAAGGTCAGAAAAGTTACGGAATTCATTTATCGTGCGATAAGTAAATTAATTGCTTATCGCGACAGGCCTATGTACACAATAAAACAGTGGAAACAAACATGTGTTTGACTTTCATTAGTGAATGAAACTGTGTGCCCTTTATAGTCTGCGTCCAATATTGGGTATTTGTATATATATCCTATATATATATATATATATATATATATATATGTTAAGGTCCCGCTACTGACATGATGGCAGTCATTTAGTGCGCATATGTGTAATTAAACACATATCAAAATCTCACTCCTGCCAGGTACCCAAAGTTGGCAACCCTGACATCTCTCACCCTTTGCCATTGCAGAACTCGATGTAGTTCAGCTCTGTGGTGTGAGGCGTGAAGCGAATGCAGGTGACGTCTGAGATCATCTTGAAGGCAGCGTGGATGTCAAATGCTCGATCAGCTGTTGGAATGAAAACATAACAGTTGCTAATCACTTGTTGCTAATGAGTCAAACATTAGAGTGGGTTAATAAAGAATCCAACCACTGTTAGGAGATTTTGGTGGTAACTAGGCCGCATTTCCAAATCTCCTCGCGTTCCTACACAAGCTGTTATCTTACATGAAGGGAATCCAGAGCATACACTTAACCGTTAAACAATAATCCACTTTAATGGTAATATACAATGCAATACAATCAAATCCATTACCATACACAACCATATCGTATCATATGTGTAATGTCAGGAGTTTGGCCTACTCCTGGCTCCTGCCCACAGGCCGCCAGACCTCCAGTCCCAGCGGCACGAGGAGAGAGAGAGCGAGAACACAGCGGGGTTCCTGTCTAAATACCTCACTGACCAAAGGAGGAGTTATCTGCGCCTCCCTTCCAGACCAGTGATTGGCTGCCCAAATTAGTATCAACAGCTCACATCTTAAGTCCCCAATCCCAGTGGCTCAGCTTCCTTATCACAGGGATCTGAGATGACTGTATGTCAACTCCACACCTTCCCCCTCTTCCTTTGTCCTCACAAAACCAAATGTTCACAGGCCCCAAAAACAGTTCACAGTTTTCTTACTCAAATCATTTTCAAGCTTCTTCACAGTTTGCATGAATACATACAAATATTTCCTTACAATTCCCTCTTTTGCACTCTTAAAAAAGAGAGTGCAATTTACACAAGGCACTTGCAAAAAACTGCATCCTAGTCTGCTGAGTCTCCATACTTTTTATTCTCAGTGTCCACAGTGAAGGGCACTCCGTCCAGGCTCTCGTTGCAGATGACGCAGCGGAAGCAACCGGGGCGGTAAGACTTCCCCAGGGCCTGCCGGCCTGCATGTCCATGATTAGATGTCCACCTGCGTTGCACTTGTCTGCAGACTGCTGGAACCCAGAGTACAGAAAGTCCTCTTCACAGAAAACCCTTCCTGCGTCATAGTAGAACGCCTTCCCTCTCAGCCTTCGACTACAGGCGCTGCAGGTGAAGCAGCTGTCATGGTAGAGGCTGCCCATAGCTTGGCAGGCCTGGCTGGCTCCATACACCGTCTTGTTGCACTTAACACACACTCCTGTTTCAGCGGAGAGTGGAGTCCCCTGTGCCGTCCTGGCTTGCCGTGTCTTTGTCCCCTCTGATCCGCTGACGGCGGCTTCTGGGCTGCCTGCTAGAGAGATGTCTTCCTTCTCCTCCGGCTTGCTGATGGCGGCTTCCGAGTCGATGCTGAATAGATGTCCTCCCGATCTTCCTTCTCCGGTCCGATGATGATGCCTCCCGGGACGACTGCTGGATGGATGTCCTCGAGGTCCTTCTCCTCCAGTCCGCTGATGACCGCATCCGAGTCGACCTCCATGATGAGAGCCCGATCCGTCCTGATGTCGTCTAGGGTCCTCGCAGGTGTTTTCCCCCGCCCCACACTGGCTCCACACAGTGGTACCAGTTGTCCCCCTTTCCTTGTAGGCGGACGGCACGGGATGTCCTCTGGGTCACTCGGTCGGGGCCGGAGAGCCTGGGGTTGACAGTCAGCCTCCTGCGTCTCGGGTCCCTCTTTCGGCGTCAGCAACCTGTGTGGAGAAATCTGATACAAATCCCTCAAGCCTACGCTCCGGGCTCTGGGGCCCTCGGCTGTTTGACCCACCAGTGCGTGGCAACTTGGAGCCTGTTGGTGGGGTGTCTTACAATAACAGACGTCGGTGCACAGGTTTTCTAAATTAATTGTGCAGCTTCAGAATCTTAATACTTGGACTGTTCCCACTAAATAAGAACCACAACATCTTTAGGTAAACTAAATAACATATTTCAATAGCTCTGAATTTCTGACAAGCATCTGTATTTATTTTTAAATGAAATCCCTGAGATCCCATTAAAAATCTAAAAATATGATTTGAACTGCTAATGTTTCTGGTAAAGAAACACACTAATGTTATGGATTCAAAAACAACCAAAATCACAATACTAACAAAGTGAATGGCTTCCTGGTGATACTGCTTCTACCCGTCAGTGCTTAGATATTATCCCACTAAAAAATGAATACAGAATTCCCACAAACTGTCATCAAATGTCTTTCTATTACAAATGTAGATGAAATGTATATCCCCATAATGACCTAAACAATAAAGTCTATGGCTTTTACTTCTTTACCAGGCTAGTTACATGATGTTGTCTGTTGAAACATTACTCACAGGTCAGCTCCCAGCATTCCATTCTGGACTTACATCTCTCCCAGCAGCCCCTTGGCCACTGATTCTCTATCTGTGTTACCTGCTATAACTCAATCAATATTAGAGACATGTCAACATTCATCAAACAGTGTGTTATCCCCAAATATGGAGCAGGTCAATTCTAAAACTGTCAATCAATGGTCAGATTGAACAATCGAGTTGTGCCAGCCGGTTCCTTTCAGTCCCTAAATGAAAAATGTACATTGTAAAGTTTACACTCCCCCTTTTTTACACATTATCTCATGTGTAAACAAAAACCTGTATGGGAAGAAAACCTTCAGGTCATAATGGATTATAAGACAATACCAAACATTTTTCCCAGTAAACACTTGAGAGTGTTTCTCTCCATCATTCAGTCCTAAAAGAAACATAATTCCAAATGTCATAGTTTGAGTTTCACATTCTTCAAACCGCCACCTCCTGTGGGAGTGAAACATCATGAAGCAGATTAGATACGGTTTCCCCTTTTGTGCAATGTTAGGAAACCTCTCATTTCACACATTATTATCACCCAAAAATAATGTGTTAGTCCAAAACATGCTTGATTAGTCATCGTTTTAAATCATGCAGTTGCACTGATCAGGTGCAGACATACACACACTCACACTGTCAGGTTGTAAAGTCAGGTTTGGTCAGGTTCACCGCAGAGTCAGTCATTGACAGTGCCTTCCCAAGTTACCCTGTCGGTCAGTTGGTCCCAGTCTTTTTGGCCATGTGTCTTGCTCTGCAGAGACTTTGATGTTCCAGCACAGGCCAGCATCCTCCGTCTATACAAATCTGTATATATGGAGCGCCATCATTTATTAATTCACAATTACAACTATAATGTTCAAGATATCTCCAACCCCTCCTTGCTGTTTCCCACATTCCCTGAAAAGTGTCTAGCCAAAAAAATGTCACTTCCTTATTGTACTATTACTATTACTGCAATTCATTTACACCTAATTAGTATTAAAATGACTAATAGATCTATTTCAGAAACATGTGTACATCACTATCTTGTGTCAAAACATTACTAGGATCTGTAAAGATCTGCTATGTATTCCATAACTCATTCTATCAATTTATCTTCAATTCTGGTGCACTTAAAGAACAATGTTACCCTCTTTAACAGTGCGTGGAACTCTGGGTGTCTGAACATGAAACCAGTACCTCAAATTGAAATACTATATTTTGTTTAGAACCAGCTTTCCCTTCAACATGACCTATATAAATAAATATTTATCTGATCTTATAGAGCTGTTACTAAAACTCTCCCTTTGAACTGATCAATACTGTAACAAATTAAAACACTACCAAATTCACACACGAATAAAAAGTCCAGTGCATACTTCCTTCATGCCCCCCCCCCCCTTTTTTTTTATCAGTGTGTATTAGACTGATTTTCCACTTCCCTTTAATAGTTCCCCTCTTTTCCGCTATTTTTATTTACCACTTGACTAATTTATGGTTGTTACGTCCCCACTAAGGTCTAGGGGACCTGGAGACAATAACGTACAACCAATAAGTATGAGAGAGTCAGAGTAAAGGTTGACAAAAGGTTTATTCCTTGTAACCTATCAGATAATACAATTAAACAGAAACTCTGTTTGTGAGGAGGAGGAGGAGGAGTCAAAGGATTGTGCCAAACAAAAGAAACAAGCATAACAAAACCAGGCCTACCTCTACAACTATCCTTTGAAACCAAACTCAAACAAAAACCTTCACTAACTAACTACAAAGAATTTGACAAAACAATATACAGGGGTGGCAACAATCCGCTTACCTAGTGTGTCTAAACAATAGTTAGCTCGGTGGTGAGAAATGTACAGGGTACCCCAGACTTACCTAACTCCTCCACCTCTCAACACACACATTAACAAAGTTCAGATTTATCCAAAGAGCTTTAGTTGCTAAGCACAGCCGTGTTCCTTCCTCAGCAACAGGCCCAGAGTGAGAGAGAAGACTTCCTGGGTGCCTCCTTTATGGTCGGCCCTGGTTGCTGATAGGCCAGCTGAGGGTGAGAGGATCCAATCAGCCATCAGACTCAGGTGCACAGGCAGATACCGATCAGCTGCTGATTAGCTGTGCAGAAGACAGGGAGAAGAGAGAAACACAGGAGGGAAGGAAAACCACACATGTACAGCCTGCCTGGCACGTAACACCCCCACACATATAAATCCAAACAGTATGTTTGGCCCTTACAATGAACATTCTATTTACATAGCACGAGATAGTGCATCGGCAAGAACATTATCGGACCCCTTTTTATGGCTTATGTCAAGGTTGTAGTTCTGGACAATCAACGACCAACGCATAAGGCGTTGATTGTGGTTGTACATCCTTGAAAGAAAAACCAGCGGATTGTGATCAGTGTATACCTTAATAGGTTTTACACTGGAGCCAAGATACACCTCAAAGTGCTGCAAGGCAAACAATAGAGCTAAAGCTTCTTTCTCAATAGTAGAGTACTTCAACTGATGTTTGTTGAACTTTCGGGAGAAGTAGCTCACGGGGTGATCGATAGCCTGTGCATCTTCTTGTAGAAGAACAGCCCCTGTCCCAACTCCACTGGCATCGACCTCGAGCTTGAATGGCTTCGAAAAGTCTGGTGCAGAAAGAACAGGACTACAACACAGAATACCTTTTAGGCTCTCAAATGACTGCTGACACTCACCGGACCAAACGAAAGACTTTGAGGGACTGGTCAACGTAGTGAGTGGGGCCGCCACCGATGAGAAGTTTCTGCAGAAACGGCGATAGTACCCTGCCATTCCTAGGAAGCGGCGAAGTTCCCTCCTGGTGGATGGCACTGGGAGGGAGGCAATTGCCCTGATCTTTGCATCAGCAGGGCACACCTTCCCCCGACCAACCTGCTGACCAAGGTAGAGAACGGTACCTTTTCCAAACTGGTTCCCAGTTTTAGTTTTAGGTAAGGGTCCCACACAATCCACAATCACCCTTTCAAATGGCTCTCCCATTACCGGAATAGGAATGAGAGGAGCAGGGTGAATCACCTGATTCGGTTTACCAACAACTTGGCACACATGACATGTTCGACAATAAAGAACTACATCAGACTTAAGTCCTGGCCAAAAGAAGTGTTTTAAAACTCTTTGATATGTTTTTGTTACCCCCATGTGACCTGACCATGGATGATCATGAGCCAAGGACATCACCTGAGAACGATAGGTTGTTGGCACGACAACTTGATAAATTGCTAAGGAGTCTGACTCCTCACAGGCATCACTAATCCAGCGACGCATTAATAGGTGATCTTCCATAATGTAGGCCATCTTCTTTGACTTGGCCTCTTCCTGACTGATAACAGAAGAGAGACATTTAGAAAGTGTTTCATCACTTAACTGGGCTGCCATGAATTCTTCCCGAGTGGCAGGCAGTTGTACAAGCTCTGAGCTGTTACTGGGTGATCCAGCACCAGCAGACCGGGCCTCCTCTGGCAGTCGGTCCGACACTGTCATGTCTTCAAGAAACTGCCCTGTAGCAAGAAAAGAATCAGACAAGTCCTCTCCGTATTTCTTTAACTGTGCCCTTGTAACAACACAAGCAGGAAAGATTTCGGGAGGTACTTCAGCTGATTTCTCTGCGTCTAAACTTAGATCAGGAGAATCAATGACCTCAGGTACTGGCTTAACTTTGCCCCCAGCCAAGTCATTACTGAGGATGAAATCAACACCTTTGATGGGCAAGGCAGGGAGGACAGCTACTTTAAAGAATCCTTTGACAAGAGATGAGTGAATATAAACATTGTGCAAAGGAGCCGCAACTAGTGTCATGCCTACCCCTTGAACAACAGCACTTGATCCACATGATGATCTGGAGGTTAAAGGTAAGATGCCTTCCCTAATAATGGACTGAGAACCTCCTGTGTCCCTAAGTACCTGTACTGGCAGCTGGTCTTTAGGATCCCCTGTTAAAGAAACAAAGCCCTTGGAAATAAAGGGTTTGAAACAGGGATCAGGTACATCATCTTCCTGGGACATTTCTATGTCTGATAGGGAAACTCCTTTAATGAGTCCCATGCCTTTTGGCGTTTGAAAGCGTTGCGAAAATTGTTGTTTACGCTTTAAGAAATGACACCCTGAAATAAGGTGTCCTGTTTTATGGCAGTAGTTACACTCACGGGTCCCCCGTGAAGGTGATGGTGGTCCTCTAGACCTTTCAAAAGTTGTTGGGCCAAGATCAGGTCTTCCGGTTTGTGATATTGAAACTCTATCTGGGCGCAAGGGTGAAGAAAACACAGTCTTGTGAGTGAGCATAAATTCATCTGCTAAAACAGCTGCCTTAGCCAGTGAAGTAACCTTCTGTTCATTTAAGAATATCACCATCCTTTCAGGCAAAGAATTCTTAAAATCTTCCAAGAGAAGTAACTGACGAAGACTCTCAAAATGATCCTTCACTTCATTAGCCGCACACCATTTATCAAAGAGAATGCCCTTCTCTCGCGCAAACTCAACAAATGTCTGCGTAGCAGACTTTTTATGGTTTCTGAACTTTTGTCTGTAGGCCTCCGGCACAAGCTCATAAGCACGCAATATCGACTCTTTAAGCACTTCGTACTGCAAGCTTTCTTCCAAAGAAAGTGAAGATACCACTTCCTGAGCCTTACCTACTAATTTGCACTGAAGTAGGATTGGCCACATGTCTTTAGGCCAGACCAGTGCGGTAGCAATTCTCTCAAAAGCACAAAAATATGAGTCAACCTCTGACTCTCTAAAAGTTGGCACTAAAGCAATATTTTTACTAACATCAAAACTCTTTGTATGAGAGACTGTATGTGAAGGTCTTGACCTCTCAAATGTCTGCTCTGAAGAGATTCTCAGGGCATCAACTTCAAGCCGCTTTAACGTGATTTCTTTCTCAGCTTCTATCTCTAACTTGCGAATCTGCAGCCTGTGTTCATAGTCCGCTCTACGCTCCTTTTCCTGGCCCTCCATCTGAAGACGGACAAGACGAACTTTTAGTTTGGCATTACTACTTGCACCTAAGCTACCCGGAGAGAAAGCCTCAAACCTAGGAAGCGTTGCAGGAGGAGCTTGAGGACTAAACTTGTCAACTCTAGGTGTAGCTAATACTCTTTCCCTATCATCTTCAATAGACACCTCAGCCCTAGGCTGAGTTGACATGCTTGGGATTACAAGAATCTTTAACTCCTCTAGTTTTTGCAGGATTTTCTCTCTTATCTCTTTTTTTACTTTATACTTGTCTACTGTAATGTTAAAGTGAGCTGCGATACATAACATGTCATCTTTGCGACAGGAATACAACGTATCAACACTTGGACTTTCAATAAAGTCCTGTAAGTCAAAACCCATTTTTCAGCCAATGTACAACACCTACAATGACTTCTCAATTATTGGTTGTTTTTATTTCAGGAAAATAGAGATCCCGGACCAGCCCCCATTTGTTACGTCCCCACTAAGGTCTAGGGGACCTGGAGACAATAACGTACAACCAATAAGTATGAGAGAGTCAGAGTAAAGGTTGACAAAAGGTTTATTCCTTGTAACCTATCAGATAATACAATTAAACAGAAACTCTGTTTGTGAGGAGGAGGAGGAGTCAAAGGATTGTGCCAAACAAAAGAAACAAGCATAACAAAACCAGGCCTACCTCTACAACTATCCTTTGAAACCAAACTCAAACAAAAACCTTCACTAACTAACTACAAAGAATTTGACAAAACAATATACAGGGGTGGCAACAATCCGCTTACCTAGTGTGTCTAAACAATAGTTAGCTCGGTGGTGAGAAATGTACAGGGTACCCCAGACTTACCTAACTCCTCCACCTCTCAACACACACATTAACAAAGTTCAGATTTATCCAAAGAGCTTTAGTTGCTAAGCACAGCCGTGTTCCTTCCTCAGCAACAGGCCCAGAGTGAGAGAGAAGACTTCCTGGGTGCCTCCTTTATGGTCGGCCCTGGTTGCTGATAGGCCAGCTGAGGGTGAGAGGATCCAATCAGCCATCAGACTCAGGTGCACAGGCAGATACCGATCAGCTGCTGATTAGCTGTGCAGAAGACAGGGAGAAGAGAGAAACACAGGAGGGAAGGAAAACCACACATGTACAGCCTGCCTGGCACGTAACACCCCCACACATATAAATCCAAACAGTATGTTTGGCCCTTACAATGAACATTCTATTTACATAGCACGAGATAGTGCATCGGCAAGAACATTATCGGACCCCTTTTTATGGCTTATGTCAAGGTTGTAGTTCTGGACAATCAACGACCAACGCATAAGGCGTTGATTGTGGTTGTACATCCTTGAAAGAAAAACCAGCGGATTGTGATCAGTGTATACCTTAATAGGTTTTACACTGGAGCCAAGATACACCTCAAAGTGCTGCAAGGCAAACAATAGAGCTAAAGCTTCTTTCTCAATAGTAGAGTACTTCAACTGATGTTTGTTGAACTTTCGGGAGAAGTAGCTCACGGGGTGATCGATAGCCTGTGCATCTTCTTGTAGAAGAACAGCCCCTGTCCCAACTCCACTGGCATCGACCTCGAGCTTGAATGGCTTCGAAAAGTCTGGTGCAGAAAGAACAGGACTACAACACAGAATACCTTTTAGGCTCTCAAATGACTGCTGACACTCACCGGACCAAACGAAAGACTTTGAGGGACTGGTCAACGTAGTGAGTGGGGCCGCCACCGATGAGAAGTTTCTGCAGAAACGGCGATAGTACCCTGCCATTCCTAGGAAGCGGCGAAGTTCCCTCCTGGTGGATGGCACTGGGAGGGAGGCAATTGCCCTGATCTTTGCATCAGCAGGGCACACCTTCCCCCGACCAACCTGCTGACCAAGGTAGAGAACGGTACCTTTTCCAAACTGGTTCCCAGTTTTAGTTTTAGGTAAGGGTCCCACACAATCCACAATCACCCTTTCAAATGGCTCTCCCATTACCGGAATAGGAATGAGAGGAGCAGGGTGAATCACCTGATTCGGTTTACCAACAACTTGGCACACATGACATGTTCGACAATAAAGAACTACATCAGACTTAAGTCCTGGCCAAAAGAAGTGTTTTAAAACTCTTTGATATGTTTTTGTTACCCCCATGTGACCTGACCATGGATGATCATGAGCCAAGGACATCACCTGAGAACGATAGGTTGTTGGCACGACAACTTGATAAATTGCTAAGGAGTCTGACTCCTCACAGGCATCACTAATCCAGCGACGCATTAATAGGTGATCTTCCATAATGTAGGCCATCTTCTTTGACTTGGCCTCTTCCTGACTGATAACAGAAGAGAGACATTTAGAAAGTGTTTCATCACTTAACTGGGCTGCCATGAATTCTTCCCGAGTGGCAGGCAGTTGTACAAGCTCTGAGCTGTTACTGGGTGATCCAGCACCAGCAGACCGGGCCTCCTCTGGCAGTCGGTCCGACACTGTCATGTCTTCAAGAAACTGCCCTGTAGCAAGAAAAGAATCAGACAAGTCCTCTCCGTATTTCTTTAACTGTGCCCTTGTAACAACACAAGCAGGAAAGATTTCGGGAGGTACTTCAGCTGATTTCTCTGCGTCTAAACTTAGATCAGGAGAATCAATGACCTCAGGTACTGGCTTAACTTTGCCCCCAGCCAAGTCATTACTGAGGATGAAATCAACACCTTTGATGGGCAAGGCAGGGAGGACAGCTACTTTAAAGAATCCTTTGACAAGAGATGAGTGAATATAAACATTGTGCAAAGGAGCCGCAACTAGTGTCATGCCTACCCCTTGAACAACAGCACTTGATCCACATGATGATCTGGAGGTTAAAGGTAAGATGCCTTCCCTAATAATGGACTGAGAACCTCCTGTGTCCCTAAGTACCTGTACTGGCAGCTGGTCTTTAGGGTCCCCTGTTAAAGAAACAAAGCCCTTGGAAATAAAGGGTTTGAAACAGGGATCAGGTACATCATCTTCCTGGGACATTTCTATGTCTGATAGGGAAACTCCTTTAATGAGTCCCATGCCTTTTGGCGTTTGAAAGCGTTGCGAAAATTGTTGTTTACGCTTTAAGAAATGACACCCTGAAATAAGGTGTCCTGTTTTATGGCAGTAGTTACACTCACGGGTCCCCCGTGGAGGTGATGGTGGTCCTCTAGACCTTTCAAAAGTTGTTGGGCCAAGATCAGGTCTTCCGGTTTGTGATATTGAAACTCTATCTGGGCGCAAGGGTGAAGAAAACACAGTCTTGTGAGTGAGCATAAATTCATCTGCTAAAACAGCTGCCTTAGCCAGTGAAGTAACCTTCTGTTCATTTAAGAATATCACCATCCTTTCAGGCAAAGAATTCTTAAAATCTTCCAAGAGAAGTAACTGACGAAGACTCTCAAAATGATCCTTCACTTCATTAGCCGCACACCATTTATCAAAGAGAATGCCCTTCTCTCGCGCAAACTCAACAAATGTCTGCGTAGCAGACTTTTTATGGTTTCTGAACTTTTGTCTGTAGGCCTCCGGCACAAGCTCATAAGCACGCAATATCGACTCTTTAAGCACTTCGTACTGCAAGCTTTCTTCCAAAGAAAGTGAAGATACCACTTCCTGAGCCTTACCTACTAATTTGCACTGAAGTAGGATTGGCCACATGTCTTTAGGCCAGACCAGTGCGGTAGCAATTCTCTCAAAAGCACAAAAATATGAGTCAACCTCTGACTCTCTAAAAGTTGGCACTAAAGCAATATTTTTACTAACATCAAAACTCTTTGTATGAGAGACTGTATGTGAAGGTCTTGACCTCTCAAATGTCTGCTCTGAAGAGATTCTCAGGGCATCAACTTCAAGCCGCTTTAACGTGATTTCTTTCTCAGCTTCTATCTCTAACTTGCGAATCTGCAGCCTGTGTTCATAGTCCGCTCTACGCTCCTTTTCCTGGCCCTCCATCTGAAGACGGACAAGACGAACTTTTAGTTTGGCATTACTACTTGCACCTAAGCTACCCGGAGAGAAAGCCTCAAACCTAGGAAGCGTTGCAGGAGGAGCTTGAGGACTAAACTTGTCAACTCTAGGTGTAGCTAATACTCTTTCCCTATCATCTTCAATAGACACCTCAGCCCTAGGCTGAGTTGACATGCTTGGGATTACAAGAATCTTTAACTCCTCTAGTTTTTGCAGGATTTTCTCTCTTATCTCTTTTTTTACTTTATACTTGTCTACTGTAATGTTAAAGTGAGCTGCGATACATAACATGTCATCTTTGCGACAGGAATACAACGTATCAACACTTGGACTTTCAATAAAGTCCTGTAAGTCAAAACCCATTTTTCAGCCAATGTACAACACCTACAATGACTTCTCAATTATTGGTTGTTTTTATTTCAGGAAAATAGAGATCCCGGACCAGCCCCCATTTGTTACGTCCCCACTAAGGTCTAGGGGACCTGGAGACAATAACGTACAACCAATAAGTATGAGAGAGTCAGAGTAAAGGTTGACAAAAGGTTTATTCCTTGTAACCTATCAGATAATACAATTAAACAGAAACTCTGTTTGTGAGGAGGAGGAGGAGGAGTCAAAGGATTGTGCCAAACAAAAGAAACAAGCATAACAAAACCAGGCCTACCTCTACAACTATCCTTTGAAACCAAACTCAAACAAAAACCTTCACTAACTAACTACAAAGAATTTGACAAAACAATATACAGGGGTGGCAACAATCCGCTTACCTAGTGTGTCTAAACAATAGTTAGCTCGGTGGTGAGAAATGTACAGGGTACCCCAGACTTACCTAACTCCTCCACCTCTCAACACACACATTAACAAAGTTCAGATTTATCCAAAGAGCTTTAGTTGCTAAGCACAGCCGTGTTCCTTCCTCAGCAACAGGCCCAGAGTGAGAGAGAAGACTTCCTGGGTGCCTCCTTTATGGTCGGCCCTGGTTGCTGATAGGCCAGCTGAGGGTGAGAGGATCCAATCAGCCATCAGACTCAGGTGCACAGGCAGATACCGATCAGCTGCTGATTAGCTGTGCAGAAGACAGGGAGAAGAGAGAAACACAGGAGGGAAGGAAAACCACACATGTACAGCCTGCCTGGCACGTAACAATGGTCCATACATCTTCTTATCTTCACTTATTTATCAAGTCAATTCAAGTTCTTTACAATACATTAGTAGATACCTTGTGGAGTCTTCACAATAACTAATCCCCTCTAGGATATGAAATCCATTCATCTTCAAGCAGATACTATGTCCTTATTTATGTTTTGTTCACGATAACAATGGTATAACAACCACATGTCATCAATTCTGGTCCACCTAAAAAACAATGTTAAACTCTTTAGTGTGAGAGAGATTTTCTTTTCAGCAATGTAGATGGAAGGAATGGAGGCTGGAGTCCGCTTTATATCAAACACTGAGTTTAATGAGAGCCAACGGCCGTGAGTGAGCTCAGAGCGTTTACACAACATGCCATGAGAAAACCCTCCAACTCACTAAAGCATTACACAGAAAACACAGACGATCTACCGGAGAATCCGGGAGGGGCCTCTATTTCGCGCGTCTTCTGATCGATAATTACAAACACATGGATCAAGAGACAAAGACAGTCTGTTAAAGTCCTCTGGCAGTTAGTCACAGTCCCCCAACAGGAAAGCGGAACCTTTAACCCTTTAACCTTTAAACTCTTAAACCCCTGCTCTAAGTTATAGCAGACCTATGTGAAACACAAAATGCTTTTTGGTACAAACACATAAACAAAAATATTTCCTTCACATTTAGCAGTGTGTGGAACCCTGGATGTCCGAACATGCAACCATTACTCCCTCCTTTATCAAGGATTTAAAAACAGAAGTCATTTCATATTTCCTATGGTAATAACTATGCTACAATGGTGAAATCAATTATTTAGATTGGAATACTATATCTGGCTTGGCACCAGCTCTCCCTTTAACATTATCCATACAGATAAAGATTTGTCTTATAGAGTGGTTCCTAAAACTATCCCACTACTTTATTCACACGTGAATAAAAATGTCAAAGAATATTTTGTTAACCTGATGAAAAGATTGAAGAATATGGTCGTACTCTGTCATGTGGCCCCCTTTAACCCTCAGTGTGTTCTCATTTTACTCTAATAGTTTACTGCTATTTTTAATTTAATAAATCTTTCTGTATTTACGTATTTATGCTTTAAATGTGCGTTTTGTGAATAAGTGTGTTTATGTGTAAACTCACTCATTCCCGTTTTCCTTTTCTCCTCCTCTGGTTTTCTCAAGCCGTGACCCCGGCCTCCTCACTTCTAATCGACCATGCCAACTCCTCTGATTCTGTGTTCTCTTCAGTCCATCAGCTGTAACTTCATCCGCTGTCAGCCATTGGCCCAGTTACATCTGCATGCCCCATCATGCTAATGTTCTTGCACTGCTTTGCATTTCATCTCCTCCTTTACAGTCTCCCTGCTGTTTTTATGGAGGGCGGATTCTGCTCTCATGTCCCACACTTTGCTCTTGTGCTCAGCTTGGAACTTCATGGTCCCGTCTGAGGGACTGATGAGCGTAGATTTCTGCCCGTCAGCATGCTGTTTGGTTCTGGATGCCACAGGTGGAGATAGTTCTGGCTGCAGTCTTGTTGTTGTTGTTTCAGCTCTGGTTCTCTGTCTGTTCGATGGAGAAGGAGGAGTCTCCCGTTGGGTTAGGTCTTTTGTCTGCTTGGAGGGTCGGGATCGTAGCCTTTTCTAACTCAGAGGGGGAGTCCAGGTCTCGGGACGCATTACCTATAAAAAATCTAGCACACTGAGGTTAAATAAATCCAACCCTTTCCACTCTGACTCTTTGTAATCATACTATCTGTCTTAATTGTTAAATGCCATCTAAACAACCTAATTGATGTCTACAAATGATATTACAAAAACTCACTCTAAAAATGGTTTCATCCATTGCTACATATGTACCCAACATAACTCTTTCAGGAAACCATTTTCTCCTATACATTGAAAAACGTACATGTTTCCAGCATCACATATTCCACACACTACGAAAGAACATCTACATATTTTCACCAATATTTTAAGCTAGTTTCTATAACAAGATTATCACGTGTGACATAATAATCAGATGTCTTGTTTGCTAACCAAGAATATTAAACTTTAAAATCTCTTTTGACCAGTTGAAGTCCTGCTTACTTCATCCTTAAACTCTTCTTTAATTTGAAACCAAAAAAGGTCTTCCTTCTCCACCATGATCCTATCTCTATATCAAAGTCCAGACAAACTGATGATTTATCTTTATAAACCATGAGGACTGACTCATAAAACACTATTCTCCCTTACTTCAGTTCTAAATCAAATGAGCCAGACAGGAAACCCCCTTTAACCACTTGAAATTGTTTATCTAAGTTGTGTTGCAAGCAGGTTAGATCTGTAATGAATTAAAATCAATATTTAAAGACGTAATATAAGTTAAATATATTGTTAAGCAAATTGCTGTTTTATTGTGAAGGCCTCTCTGGCGAACAGCGGCCTTTGGCTTTTATTTTGAAAGGCCGTTCCGGAACAGCGAGTCCGATTTGTAGAAACACGGCAACTTGACAATCGTTCTAATGCATTAACTATAGTCGTGAAAGAGACAAGGAGGGCGAAGGCGTGTGGAAGCAAGCAATGAACTGAAAATGCCACCAATCCTGTTTTAACGTGATGGCGCACATTGAAAACCGAAGCGCCCTGTCATAACTGACAAGCGTTCAAAAACCTTTCTGCTTATCACTTAGGCTACTACTTTTCGTTTTATTCATAACCTAAAAATCCAATTGTGATGAATAGCTTGCTTTTGTACCATTACATTTACCAACATAAAACAAGGTCTGTACTAATCAACAATGACAACCTACAGACAGCTCATTTATTTAAATATACGCACTATATTGACTTCGCTTTTATTTATCTGACTCAATTATCGTGCTTCCCCCCTTTTCAGCCACTAGATGGCAGCAGCAGAGCACAAATGAGCTTCACTCTTCTGATCGAATGTCTAATTTCCACAGACAATGCTCACACAGGTTATTCAGGTAAAAATCACACAGATTTATTCCCCGTACAGTTTGTCTAGCTTGATAACGTGCCTCATATGTCGTCACGCAGGACTCTCTGCCTACCTTGCGATCAACGTTATGTTTACGTCAGCCTTTCAAATGAATTTTTACAGACAAGGGAAACGAGAGCTGGTCTCGTCACAATGTAGGTGACGTTAGCGCTCTCTCCCAAGGATTTAACATATAAAAGTCAGCTGACACTTTCGCTTATTTGGTCTTGGACTCTTATTTACCCCCAGTTTTAAACGGCGGCTCGATCTGAAAATATCGAGCGTCCAGGTTCCGCCGTGTAGGAATTACACCCACAGCCCACGAACTGCACCACTTCCACGTCACTTCAGGAATAAACTTACCTGAGATCCACGCTAAACTGCTTTATTTCTCGTCACGCAGGACTCTCTGTACCTTGCGATCAACTTTCACGTGTTTTATATAACTTTCCTAACATAGTAAAAAATATGCATTGTATACTCCATTCAAACTTCAAAAACACTCTGAAACGCCTACAGACAATCCTACAGTTTCGTTACCTCCATTGTAGTGGCGCAGGGCCCTGCTGTTGTCCGAGGCGTCTAAAAGTGTTTGTACCCGACCTAGTCTGGTCGCCTGAATCCTTCCACAGCTCATGTTTATTCGGCACGTCGAGATCACCATTTGTTAGGAGATTTTGGTGGTAACTAGGCCGCATTTCCAAATCTCCTCGCGTTCCTACACAAGCTGTTATCTTACATGAAGGGAATCCAGAGCATACACTTAACCGTTAAACAATAATCCACTTTAATGGTAATATACAATGCAATACAATCAAATATATTACCATACACAACCATATCGTATCATGTGTAATGTCAGGAGTTTGGCCTACTCCTGGCTCCTGCCCACAGGCCGCCAGACCTCCAGTCCCAGCGGCACGAGGAGAGAGAGAGCGAGAACACAGCGGGGTTCCTGTCTAAATACCTCGCTGACCAAAGGAGGAGTTATCTGCGCCTCCCTTCCAGACCAGTGATTGGCTGCCCAAATTAGTATCAACAGCTCACATCTTAAGTCCCCAATCCCAGTGGCTCAGCTTCCTTATCACAGGGATCTGAGATGACTGTATGTCAACTCCACACCTTCCCCCTCTTCCTTTGTCCTCACAAAACCAAATGTTCACAGGCCCCAAAAACAGTTCACAGTTTTCTTACTCAAATCATTTTCAAGCTTCTTCACAGTTTGCATGAATACATACAAATATTTCCTTACACCACCGAGTTCCTGACTGATGGTGTACGGCATGACGGCGTCAGACCACAGGTTCTGCACGGCATTCCTGTCCTCCTGAAAATATAAACGGCAACAACGGTTCGGTTTTATCGCCACACTTTCAACACTTCCATGGATTTATAAATATGGTTGTTCATCGTCTTAATTTACCAGTTTTGAGCCCAATTTCCATCAACAATTGCAGAATTCTGAAGACTTCATTTTACAACTTAAAAGGTGGGGTTGTAGGCAAAGTCTTTAATCTTACACATCCATGGGTAAAATACACAGCCGGAAAAAATGTGGCTCTTCAGACTTCCTTACAGAGCCCCTCCTCCAACACACACATGACCAATGAGGGCACGAGATGTGTTTGTGCACAGATGGAAGGCTGACAGGCAGGCAGGCCATCCAGTTACTTTAGCCGGGACGGCTCAGATGATTGGTCGTGCTTTTTATAGCGCCACGCTTCCACAGATGACCTTTTTTTATGTATTTATTGTCAAAGCATTTAATGTATTCATTGCTATCGGATGTTAAGATCATTCCATGGAATATAACAAGTGTTTCTGAAGTGAATTACCTACCCCACCTTTAAGGTCTACCTGACTTAAAAAAAAGCATTATTATTATTTGTAATAATTCTAAGAAGTAGTCGGGAGGGGAGTAGTGGTGGCAAAGGTAGAATTGGTATTAGTTTAAATATTTGTAGTTTAATGCATTTGTTTTATTAATATCCCCTTCAATGCTTTCCCTTAGTGTGCCGGCTCGCCCCTTGGTGCTCAGGAGTCTTTATTCTTTGTTTTGCAATAATAAAAACAGTTGGCCAGGAATGTCATTGCATCCTAAAGAAATGTGGGAAATAAAAGTTGTCCCTCTTACCGGGATCAAAATGTCTCCCTCTTGGACAATCACGTCATCTTCAAGCCCTACGACGTGATAAAACGAGTCACTGTACATTGCATCTATGAAATACTATATTTGTTTTACACATGTATTCAAAGTCTACCTTCTAGAGTTTCTGAACTGGATCGCTGTGGCTCTAGCATTGAAACCAACACACCTAGAGAAATCTGAGGGTTAAATCAAATCATTTTAAAACACGACATTCAATATCTGATAAACGTACCTGTTGCAGGATGAGTCATATTCTGGGTGCCATTTAAGGGAATGACACTACCTGTACATTAAATATTAAGTGAAACATAGTTTAAAACAAATAGAGATAGAAACAGAATGTTCAGTTTGTATACAATTACAGTTTACCTTGTTTTTGCACATCTGACATCGTAGTAACATTGTCTACAAAAACAAGGAATTCCTCGTTAATAATTTGTTTATTTGATCAAATGCTTTTAAAAAACAATAATCAATTGAACACCAACCTGTTGCATGACTGGTATCCTCCTGTGTTGCATTTATAGGGACACCACCAACGACTGCATGAAAAGAAAGAGTGAATAATCATTATTATTATTATTAGGCACAATTTGTACTTTTGAATGCTTAAAGGGATAGTGGAAATTGAACCACAAATAGTTTCGTTTTAACTTATATACAAGCATAATTACGTACCAAAACAATCACACCTGATTAAAAAAATATAATAATTGCCTTACGCATGTTAGAAGCACTTTATTGCAGCTTCCCCGAACTTTTTTAGAAACGAAATGATGAGTCAGCCAAACCGGAAGTGAGGAAAACTCAGGAAGACGAAACAATAACAAACCACGGCGTCTATGCAGAATGAACGTGGAAGGGCAAATATATCAGACAAAGAAGAAGGATTGTACGAGGTATCCAGTGATGATAGCGAGTCAGAAACATCCTCTCGGCTTTCCTGCGAAAATGTAGTTTTAGGAACTGAATCTGAATCCGGTTCAGTAAGCGACGATGGTGAGAATATTGAGCCAGACGATGGACCATTACGTCCTTATTTGTTCGAGCCCGAGGAGATGGAGTTAGTTCACGGCATGGGCAATGGCGAGGATGACCAGGACCAGGCGCCAGATGATGCACCCCTACGCACAAATAATCTTGACTGGTAGGTCCCTAAGCATAGCTCACGCTAGGCGCTATATTATATATTGCAAAAGTTGGCATGCATGCACTGTAGGCCTATGGCTATGCGCGAGGATGACTGCATGTAGGGTACATTTCATAACATACCAGGGTCAGGTTCACATACATTTTCTTGTCACATTTATTATTGTATATGTAACAGCCTTATGGGCATTAATTACATGAATAAATGTAAATGAATTGTATACTAGCATGATATACAGCTAGAGGCAATCGGTCTTTTGACGTAGTATGGTCCTAATCCTAGGCTAGCCAGGCTGCCTGTCAAGTGTAGGCTGTACTCACAGTACTGTTAGTCTATCATGTCTATATGATGACTGTAGTGTACACATTCGACACTGTGTACCGGATTATCGGATGACGAGGCCTCCGGTCGCCTAATCGACAGGCAATAAATGGCGTTGTACACAATGGTACAGGCTAACGATGCATTAAATCAGCCAGAAAACATAATAAAATACTCGTGCCTCGTCCAATGTTTGTGCCCGTCTTCCTTTGTTTTCGTCATCACCCGAAGATTCCCGAAGTATTTCGTTTCATTGAGAGGGCGTGGTCGGGAGCAGTAAAATTGAAAATAAAATGAAACTAGGCGCATGAAATATAAAAAAATGGTTTATTATGCTTATTTTTAATTAAAATACATAAGTTAAACCCAAAATTCGCGGATTTCCACTATCCCTTTAAATTCTTACCTGAAAGCATGCAGATGAAGACCAGAAGCCACATAGTGCAACACAGTTTCAACAAACTAACAAACTAGTGTCCTGACTGTCTCCTCAGCAGCTGTGATCACTTCACTGATTATAGGCTCTATATATAAGCATTCAGCCTGACCTGTAGAGGGCGCTGCAGTGGGTTTAAAGGGGCTAACACAGTATGATATCTATTCATAAGGTATTGGTGTTATTTTTAGGCTTTTTCTTGACATATATTGCGCAATGGGGACTAATTATTAGGGTGTAGGTTAACAATTTGCAACAATATTTTTGACTCATCGCTTTTACATAACATATTTATTTTCTCTTACCTTCTTTGCAAAGAACATGGTATTTTCTGTTATTCATTACCTAAGTCACATGTGTCAAACTCAAGGCCCGGGGGCAAAATCAGGCGCTTGGTGGATTTCATTTCGGTCCGCAGGATAATTTCTAATTACTAATAGATCTGGCCCTCCGGTATATTGCACGCACACCTTCACTACATCCTGACGGCCCGTCTACACTACAGGCATCGAAAAATGCTTTCACCGCTTCACCCATTCATTTGAATGGGGTGAAGTAGAAGATTTTTAAACTTCGCCAAACTGCATTGTGGGGAGCATGGCATGGCTTTGCAAGCATCACGAGCATCTATCGGCATCAAAAGTTGAACAATGTTCAACTTTTGAGGCTCGATGCTTGGCATCAGCCAATCAAATCCAGCGTATGCAAATCTGACAGTACAAGCGCTAGCCAATCAAACCGCGTGTATGATGGGAGAGACTACGCAGGTAATTTCCTCATATTCAAAAAAATGGAGCGGTAGTGAATCACCCGGTGCTGTATGATCAGTCTCTGTTCATCTACCGGGATACAAACCGGAGGAGCGAGGCATGGAGGGAGGGGGCAGAGACAGTGGGTGAAAGTGGTAGGTTTTTGCCTGTTTGGGGATTTTATATCCAGTTTACTTCGTTTTAACATTGCTATTGCTTTGTATGCCGGTGGCGGGCGGGAGATTCATGATTGGTTGTTGGTCGCCTTGGGCGCGAGAAATCGCCAAGCCTCAGACACGCCCAGCTTCAAGATTTGTTGATGCCTGTAGTGTAGACGGGCCATGAGGGTCTCCTCAGCTCAGAGCCTGAGCCCAAACATTGATGACCTTGCACCCAAGATGAGATGCCAAGTATCTGAACTAGCATCACAGAGCAGCACACTGAGTTTCCATGGA
This sequence comes from Pseudochaenichthys georgianus, assembly GCF_902827115.2. NCBI lineage: Eukaryota > Metazoa > Chordata > Actinopteri > Perciformes > Channichthyidae > Pseudochaenichthys > Pseudochaenichthys georgianus. The sequence continues at coordinate 33,962,364 of NC_047526.1, read as the reverse complement.
TGTTTCCTTCTGACCTTTTTTTTTTCTTTTGCGACAACAGGGCATGTTTGGTTTTCTCTTTGAGGGGAATAGTTTTTTTGAAACTGTTGTTGGCCTGTGGAAAAATGTCATAAGAAAACCTGCAGATAGAGATATTGAGACATTTAACATTTACGCTAGAATATGTAAAGCAGGATCTACATCATAGTCTATCGTTACTGGCAGGTAAATGAAGTGATGGTATAAGAAGCTGTTAGTGCAGGGGTTCCCAAACTTTTCAGCCCGCGACCCCCAGAAGAACAGTGCTAGTGACTGACGACCCCTGTCAACTTGGGGGGGGGGGGGGGGTAGTGAATCTCGCGGGAATATCTCCGCAATGGAGCGAGCAAAATGTCACTTTCGATTGCATGATAGCCCAGCGCAACACCTTCGTCACACGTTGCCACTTGTTTGTACCTTTTTCAGGCGATTTGTAATCCGTTCTAGAAAACTGTGTTTTTAGGATTTCAAGAAGCGTATAGAACAAACAATGGATGTATTTTATGAACAATTATCCAAGCTGGAAGTAGATTTAGATGTTTTAGGAGTGAGAGATTATTATCTAGTAGGGGAGAAGGGGGTAAATTGAGCCAGTGGATAAATTGAACCACCCCTGTAACCAGGCAACGCCTTATAGTTGTAATCAAGTGACTAGAAATGATGCAAGCTCCACCCATTTCTCATTGCCTGTGAAAGAGAGATGCTCATTGTGGTCTGGTAAGTAAACATTTTTCCAAAAAAACGTGTTTTGCTTGTCAAGTACATTTTCTAGATGTCAGCTATATCGGCTGTCATGTCAAAAAAAGGTATCCAGGTTTAAACACACTGTATATGTTGATGTGTTGGCAGCGTATTAAACCATGTGAATCATTAAGCTAAAGATGACTCTGAATTGTAATGCTATGGTATTTTTTCTAAAATGGTGGCTATGGGGTAAAGTAAACCATGGGCCTTGGGGTAAGTTGAGCCAGTTGAGCCATACAATGAAGAAATGAATGAAAGTAGGCCAAGTTGATAATAAGAGGACATTGTAGGCTACATTTAAAGTTGAATTTACCATGTGTTTGATTGGTAAGATGTATGAAATTGTATCACCATTTGTATGATTACTTTTCCTTTTAACATGTTAAAAAAAAAAATCAATTCAATCGAAATTTATATTAAACATATTTGAAAAACTAAGCTTGTATTTGGTTTGTTATTTATATTTTATAGTTACCTTCAAGATTTATTGTAGGTATGCCCAGGTTTGAACAGTGGTTCAATTTACCCCCTGACCTGCATCAACTTACCCCTACACTGGGGCAAGTTGAGCCACAAGACTTTTTTTTTAAGAAGTAATATTTTCACTGCCCTTGATCAAATATTAATTATTATCATTGCCATTGATAGGAGACATCCTGAACTATAGGTGTGTGTTTTCATTTGTACTGTGTCATTTCTCCTTGCTTTGAGAACAGTATAACTAACAAATGGCTCAACTTACCCCACTCTCCCCATATGCATCCAATCCATGCAAAAAAGGTTTTTACAAGAAAGATGTTTTGATGTTTTTATTTCAGTGTCTTTCAAAGATGAAGAAATTAAATACTTTCACATTTTTACTTCTGATCACAGAGCAGTATATTAACCATTATAAAAATAAATAAACAATATGCATTAGGGCTTGTCAATCAATCAATCAATCAATCAATCAATCAATCAATCAATCAATCAATCAATCAATCAATCAATCAATCAATCAATCAATGTTTATTTATATAGCCCAATATCACAAATGTTACATTTGACTCAGTGGTCTTCACAGTGTGTACAGAATATCAGTATGACAATACGACACCCTCTGTCCTTAGACCCTCACATCGTACAAGGAAAAACTTCCGGAGAAAACCCACAGTTTAAAGGGAAAAATGGGAGAAACCTCAGGGAGAGCAACAGAGGAGGGATCCCTCTCCCAGGACGGACAGACGTGCAATAGATGCCGTGTGTAAATTGAAAAGATAATACATTTGCAACATAGGTGGTCCAAATGTTTGGAAATGCATGTGTGTATAATAGAAAAATGAATCCACGAGGATATCCATCCGGGACCACATCCACGACTCGCGATCCTGTGCTCGCGATCCAGGACACAGGACCACAGGATCATCCATGACTCCGGATCCCGGCGTATATAGACACCAAAAAGAAAGAAATTTGGGGAAGCTGGATTAATCGGAACATGAGAGTACACAGGTATAGACAGAGAGAAGGAAGAAGTAAGATGTCCCCCAACAAACTAAGCCTATATCAGCAAAACTAGGGGCTGAATCTAATCAGCCCTAACTATAAGCTTTATCAAAAAGGAAGGTCTTAAGCGCACTCTTAAAAACGGATAGGTTGTCTGCCGCCCGAACACAAACTGGAAGCTGATTCCACAAATGTGGAGCTTGATAAGAAAAGTCTCTGGCTCCCATTGTACTTTGAGGGTGTGTTCACACCTAATAGTCCGCTCTCTGGTGCGCACCAGACCACAGTTTGTTACATTGTTTCATTTTTCAGAAGGTTCGGTTTGCGTTCACACTGGCAAAAACTCAAAGGGACTATAAACTTTAAACACAAGTCATGTGCACGGAAATGCTGTTCAACCATTGGTCAGACATTAAGGGGGTACAAACGCAAATCCCGGCAATTTCTAGCGGAGCCTCCGCCATGGAGCATCGGTCCGTTCGATTTAACTGTATACAGTTTGGCTGAAACTAACTGACAAGAAAACAGCGGAGAAGTAACAGGGAGAAACCCTCCTTTTTACGCAGCGGTCCATACATAGGTCAGACGGCGACACATATTCAGTTGCCAGTTACTTTGGCATTAGGGCAGGGATATCTAGATACTTCCCAAGGTTTGACATAATGAATTGTGCTACTTTTAAAGCAAGCAATGATTTTCAAATCTGTAATCAGAAAGCTCCTCAAAAACGCTATCGAAGCAGTTCCTGCCGCCCGTTGCTACGTTAGTTCAAACAGTAACAACGGACTATTTTTCTTAGCGGATGCATGTACATTTAAATACAACTATGTTTTAAATCAATAAAATAATTTTCTAAATCCACAAAAGCATTTCAATTAATATTGGGAGTCATGTCGTTACTTTGTTGAGAATGTGGCCATGTAATAAGCGGCATAATGTGCAGCAGTGCGGTCATTATGGGGAAAAGAACACCTTCATGCCAATCTAGATCCCTCCGCTTCACGTCGGGCTCCTGATCAGCCTGTCGGTGTTCTTTTCCTGCTTATCCATGAGAGACGTTCTGTAGAGGAGGGGCGTTTCACCGACGACAGGTGTTCTTACTTTTATGTAGCTGACGGAGAATGTTTACTTTACACGACACTGTTCAACACTTAATTCTGCTTTACTCTTTAACTAAACAACCGCGGATGTCTTGAAAGACTCTTTCGCTAAAGATTTTTGAAGATATCCGCGTTCTTGTGACACGTAAATACTGCGCTTCCTATGTTTTGGTGCGGACTGCGTTCACACCAGCAATGAACCGCTCCAGAGTTCGCAAGCAAGCGCTCCGAGACCACCTATTTTAGCGGACCAGAGTCCGGTTGTTTAGTTCACTTAAGAGGTCTCGGACTGCGTTCACACTGACCCAAATGAACCGCACCAAGCGGCTAAACGCACCAGGGTTCGATTCAACCGGACTATACAAGGCAGGTGTGAACGCACCCTTAGAGACTATAGGAACAACCAACAATAAGGCAGCCAGAACAGGAGTAATGTGGTCCCTTTTCCTAACTCTGGTTAGTACACGAGCTGCAGCATTTTGAATCAGCTGAAGCAACTTTACTGACTTCTTGGTACTCCCTGATAATAAATAGTTACAATAATCCAGCCGAGAAGTAATAAATGCATGGACTAATTTCTCTGCATCGTTTTGAGGCAAGATATGTCTGATTTTTGCAATGCTACGTACATGGAAGTAGGCGGTCCTTGAAATTGATTGTATGTGGGCGTTAAAGGATAAATCCTGATCAAATATAACGCCAAGATTCCTTACAGTCTCACTGGAGGCCAAATTAATGCCATTCATAGTTAGTATATCTTTAGATAATTTGTTTCATAGATTCTTCGGGCCAAGTACAATAACTTCAGTTTTGGTCGTGTTTAACATCAAAAAGTTTAAGGTCATCCACGTTTTTAAGTCCTTAAGGCAGTCTTGAATTTTATTTAGATGATTAATTTCATCAGGCTTGATTGATAAATATAGTTGAGTATCATCCGCATAACAATGAAAGTTTACAGAATGATTCCTTATAATATTGCCTAACAGAAGCATATATCATGTGAACAAAATAGGTCCGAGCACTGAGCCCTGTGGCACTACATGGCTAACTTTGGTTTGCGTGGAAGATTCATCGTTAACACGTACAAACTGAGAGCGTTCAGATAGATAGGACCTAAACCAGCCTAAAGCAGTTCCCTTTATGCCAACTAAGTGCTCTAGTCTTTGCAATAGGATATCATGGTCGATATCAAATGCAGCACTGAGATCGAGCAAAACAAGAATAGAGACAAGTCCCTTGTCTGAGGCTATTAGAATGTCATTTGTGACTTTAACCAGAGTAAAAGTATCCGAAAATAGTGTCCCATAAGGCGGGTATAGTCCCCTGACAACTCCCCTTACATTCCTCCAGAGTCAGAAAAAGTCTAAGTTGTAGTGCCGAGAGATATGGAGTCAGAGGCGGTGCATCGAAGGTGCAAAAGGGAACTTTAATGAGGAGCAGAAAAGGACATGTTGTCGGGTCGCAGCCCGGGTCGACAAGAGAGAGAAGCCAGGAGGGCACACAACATATATAGACAACACCTAACATGTCCGTGTGGAAACAAAACCCCAACTGTAGTTCCATGTGTGAATTATGATCCCCAGTGTATTAATGAGTGGTCACCACACAAGCCCCCCCAGAATTCAAACATGGCAAAAAAAATAAATAAATATATATATATATATATCCCCACGTCCGTGGAGGAAACATCACAAGGGCAGAGGAGGGTGGGGCCGCAGGTGAGGACCGGGCCATGGAACGGGCCACGAAAGGGGGCCGCAGGAGAGGGCAGGGGCCCTAACGAGGGCGAGGGCACCCACACCGGGCCGTCGTAAGGGGGCCGCACTAGGTGTTGCGGAGAACCCAGCAGGAAAGAGGGCAACCCGGCCGCAGGCAGACGCACAACGGCGGCGGGCATGAAGTCCTCAGCAGGCGTCGAGGTATCCCCGGAAGAGAGGGCAACCCGGCCGCAGGCAGACGCACAACGGCGGCAGGCATGAAGTCCTCGGCAGGCGTCGAGGTATCCCCGGAAGAGAGGGCAACCCGGCCGCAGGCAGACGCACAACGGCGGCGGGCATGAAGTCCTCGGCAGGCGTCGAGGTATCCTCGGAAGAGAGGGCAACCCGGCCGCAGGCAGACGCACAACGGCGGCGGGCATGAAGTCCTCGGCAGGCGTCGAGGTATCCCCGGAAGAGAGGAGCAGTCCCCCCGGGAGGAAGGAGCACAACCCGGCCGCAGGCAGACGTGCCGCGGCGGCGGGCATGAAGTCCTCAGCAGGTGCTGAGGCATCACCGGGAAGCAGGAGAGGCCAGACAGGGTCCCGGAGCGCACCACCCATGGGCCGATGGAGCATGGGCGACGTCCGGAACTGTCGAGGCGAGAGGGGGTCCAGGAGTGCGCCACCCAGGCGTCGATGAACGTGAGTGGCGTCTGGATATCCCTGGAAGGCAGGAGAGGCCAAACAGGCTCCGGAGCGCGCCACCCACGGGCCGATGGCAGCATGGGCGACGTCCAAAACCGTTGAGGCGAGACGGGGTCCAGGAGTGCACCACCCAAGCGTCGATGACACCGTGAGTGGCGTCTGGAACCGCCGTCGAGGTGGTGAAAAAAAAATGAGAGTGTCCACATGAGGTCAACCGGCTGGTCGAACCTCCTCTCCAGCACCGGAAAAAAAATTGTTAACAGTCAGATGTCAACACGTCGTTAGTTGCTAGCCGTTAGCTGCTAGCCGTCGTTAGCCGTTAGCTGTTGTTGCTAGCCGTTAGCTGCCACTGCTAGTTGTCGTTAGCTGTTAGCCGTTGTTAGCTGTTAGCTGTCGTCGGTAGCTGCTAGCCGTTATCCCCTCGTGGTTAGCCGCTAGTCGCCGTCAGCTAGCGCAGCCAGGACGTGCAGCCGCACGCCCCGAAGAAACAAGCCCACGAGGTAGCAATGGGGTTGCTGGTCGACCCAGCAGGTCGTGCATCGTCCCCCCGTTGGATAGAAAGCCGATGCGGGAACGGCGAGAAAAGTCTCCAGCCTTCTGCGGAGCGCGCACCGAGCCTCAGTCCGCGTGCCGGTGGCAGCCACGGACGTCTCCAATCAAACCCCGGCATTTCGAGAAAGGAACTCGAGTTCCTTTTGCCGTGTTCGGCTCCGTCCCGGAAACTTCTCAAGACGTATCAGGGTCACCAGTGTAGTGCCGAGAGATATGGAGTCAGAGGCGGTGCATCGAAGGTGCAAAAGGGAACTTTAATGAGGAGCAGAAAAGGACATGTTGTCGGGTCGCAGCCCGGGTCGACAAGAGAGAGAAGCCAGGAGGGCACACAACATATATAGACAACACCTAACATGTCCGTGTGGAAACAAAACCCCAACTGTAGTTCCATGTGTGAATTATGATCCCCAGTGTATTAATGAGTGGTCACCACAAAGTTAACTTTTTGGAGTTCCAGAAAAAAGGGGTGAAAATGGAAAAATAGTATCCGGAATAGTGTCCCATAAGGCGGGTAGAGTCCACTGACAACTCCCCTTACATTCCTCCAGAGACCAGTTCAAAAACTTAAAGTTTGGTAAGAACCATACTGGGGGGTCTCCAGGCAACAAATGTACCGGGGCCAGAGTGCACATGGAGCGGATACATTCCTCCATGAAGTGAGACAGCCGTCTTTTGTCTAAGTCCTCTCAAAAACCGATTTCCGGTTTCTGATTTTGTGCAGACAGTAGTCTTTTCCACCATCAACATGGACAAATGAAGCATTAAAAAACATCTACAGATCAAGACGATGCTAATGGAAGTACTCCCAGACTTCTAGCATGTGAGAAGCGTGCGAGAACGGCTGTGATGCGCTGCTTTCATCGCAGGAAAATGCTGTTATAGAGATTTCTCAGTATATCTCCGGGACATTTCCCTGGCTTTTCCACCATCAAAATGAACACACGATGCATTAAATAACAATTACAGATCAATAGGAAGCGAATGAAAGTACTCCCAGAGTAGCGTGTGAAAAGGTTTGGGAAAAGCATGTGCAAAGTCTCAAAAAACGGATCAATGCCTGTGATGCTAGCTTTGGTGCTAGCGGTTAGCATTTTTCATGGAAATATACATTGAAATAGCTCCCGTTAGCTTAGCAACTAGCGGTTAGCATAATATTAGCATTTCACACATTCACTGTTCACCCTGACATAAATTATAATGTAACCCATTATCCCTCTCTTAATTCAACACAATTGTTTTATATTTAATAACTCCATAATAAATAAACATATAATAATTACCCTGAAAGTAAAGATCCTTTCTTCCTCTCTCAATTCAACTAATAATACATATCATTTTCGCATTTTCATTAAAACAGCTGAAGCAGGTATCGTACCCAGGTCTTCCGCATCAAAGACCAATGCTTATCTCACTGTGACACAGGGCCACTTACAGTGATATGAGAATAAGTCTGTCATATAGACTCCTCAGTATATGACGATAGGTTTTGTCCGATTTTAAACCGTAACCTTTGACATTAGGAGCAGCATTGGGATGAATCTGCATGTACTCTTCGACGCAATTCTAACGAGATCGAGCTCAAAGCTGTCGGACTTTCCTTTCTTCCGTGTACAGTACCAAGAGCCATTTCATTGTATTCCCCTCCCCCACCACAAGCCTGTCAGATTCTAAGCTCCAGACAGCAATATGTGAGGAATTTGAGATTTTATTGAAAAACATTCTGGGTGGGTGAGAGCTTCCATACCTCAGATTCCTGATCTGGGCCCTATTTAGAGGCCCCCTGTGAACAAAATTATCTCTTTATATCTCTTTGAGGATTTCACGTTTTTTTAATTACAAATATTTTATAGGAGCGAACGGTAGCAGCTGGATCCCAGAAATTATTCACCAGTGTACTACATACAGATGTAGCACTCCAGATCAGACTCAAAAGGGTGTGTCCCAGTCAAAAGCCCAGCGGATGCCAGTGGCTGGGGGTGTTGCCAAATTGCTAGAGGGCGTTGCCCAATTTCCCCATTTGTTCAATTACAGGATTTAACCATGAGATGGCGCTTCATTCACAAAATACACAATGGGTGTTGTAGAAACATCAATATTTTAGATCAAATAAAGTATATAGTTTGCTTTATGCAGTATATTTCCTGTAATATTGTACAGTAGATTGAAGTAAATCAACTTATACATTAAGATAAGATAAGATGGACCTTTATTAATCCCGTGGGGAAATTCAGTAGTTCAAACAGCAACAGGGTGAGAGTGAAAAACAGGACAGCACAGATTCACACAGATTAATAAAATCAAAAATAAGATGAGCGATAAAAAATAATAATAATAATGAGAAACTATGAAATAAGAAATGAATAAAACTAAAATGTAATTATCATATCATATATTATAATGTATTGTATTATTAAGTAATATCATACATTAACCCCATTATAGCAGATGCCACATTAAATGGATGAACACATGTATGCATCAATAATTACAACAGAGTATTTATAAATACAAGTTGTTGTAAAAATGTATTTAATATTAACCCTTTGGAGTCGACCGTCACGCCGGCGTGATCAGATCACATGACCTGTTCAAGCCGGTGCCGCATAAAAACAACAGTCCGGACAACATTGCCGTGTGTTTCTGTCGAAAGTGCTGGCTTGAAACTACTGTATATCCCAGTCTTTGATTCATGCAAAAAGACCCAGTAAACACGGAGATACGGTGATATAAAGTTAATACATTTCAAAAGTATGAAATATGGAAGCACATATTTGAATATCTTCGCCATATTTGATCATTTTACGAAACGGAAAATACTGGAAACTGTAGATCCTGCTCAACAGGATGTATATGTGTATTTCTGTCGAAAGTACTGGCTCGAAACTATATGCCAGTCTTTGTTTCATGCAAAAATACCCAATAAACACGGACATACGATGATATAAAGTTAATACAGATATATTTCAGAAGTATGAATAATGGAAGCACATATTTTAATATTTTCGCCGTATTTTATCATTTTACGAAACGGAAAATACTGGAAACTGTAGATTCTGCTCAACAGGATGTATTTACCAGGAAGGGGTGAGGTAATCAGGTAAACGGAGTGATACGAAACGAGACGAAAAGAGACGAAGAGGGACGGCGGGAACCGAAGAGAGACGGCGGGAAATGGAGAGAGACGAAGATATACGAAGACAGGCGGCGGGAGACGAAGAGAGGCTGCGGGAGACTGCGATTGAAGTAAAGTGACAAACAAACATTGAAAATGTAGATATAGTTAGATATATTTAGAGTTTTGAAGACTCAACTATGATGAAGAGAACTCTGAACGTGAGTCAAGCTTTAAGCTTGTTTTTTGACATGGAGGAGGAGGAATCTGTGATGTTGCCCTCTGTGTCGTAGTTGACAGAAACCGCTTTGAAGCGTGGCACAGATAAAGACAGAAAAAACAGATGTTTGTACATAATGTGTATATATATATATATTTGTATTATATTTATAATAACACTTTTGCCTTATCAGAATGAAATCCCATGCTACCTCAATCAAACTTTCACAATAGTCACATCCCATGTATATATTTCCAGCTTTTAAATGGTTTCGTTGTGTATGTTTGTGTTGTGAAAAATAAAATCATTTTCAAAATCTGTTTTTACATATATGTTGTGATTTTGGGTCCAAAATGTTCATATAGTAGAAGATCACCTAATCCAAACGAAATAAATATAATTAATTATGATGAATACGTTAAGTCTTGTTCATTGTTTTTCACTTTTATTAAATGTTTGATATTTCTCTCTGTGTGCGGGGGATCACAGGAGGGGGGAGAGCTGTGGAATGTGACTCCACACATTCCGATGGCCAATTAGTTTTAAACAAAGGGTCCCCAACATGAAACATGGGGGGGTTGGGGCTGGAGAACGGTATGGTCCTACCGTTTTCATACTTTATATATCTTAGCATATTCATACACACTGTTCATACTGCTCACAGGCTGATATCTAGTGTATTCATACCCCTCACTGTTTATTCATCATTCAATTAATTATATATTTTATTCTGTAGATTGTGAACATTACTTTTCACTTTACTGCTTGTTGCTCCTGGTTAGAAGCTAAACTGCATTTCGTTGTCTCAGTATCGGCGGTCACTCCTGATGAACCCACCAGGGCTGTTTCCTCAGAACGAGAGGAAAGTTTTTACCAGGACAGCTTTTTTAAGGGACAGCATCGCCCTGAGATCTATGCTGCTAATATGTTCATGGCCATAACGCCATTTGTAACATATGGGAGAATGGTGAAAATAACCAACTGGACTGGGACCAATGGGAAAATGCCTCTTCCCCTCAATGTGAAGCAACAGATTGAGTCTTATGTTTCCAATCGGTTCCCAAATCTGAACATTGACCAGTGGCATAAGATCAGGAGCCGGGTAAACGAGAGACTGAGGAGCCCCAGAAAAACAGATCCCGAAATCGCTCGTCCTGGTTTCCGCAGCAGATAGGCCTACAGCATGTGTCTGATCTCACCAGAATGCGTGACTCCACCACGACTCCTTAACACCACAATGCGTGGTGGAGTCACGAACTTTGTTACATTTGCGTGTCGGTACCACGCAAACAACCCCAATGTAAAGTGAATGAGGCTCCTTTGTCGTGGTGCACACACGCATTTATACAACGTGCATTGTGTGTAATGCAACTGTTAATTTTATTAAATTAGTTTGTTTTTAAGGAAGGCCAGAGCTTCAGCTGTGTCAAATAGATTGTTCCCTTTAGTTAACGTTATTTAAAAGATAATGATCATGTCTTGTATTACGAGCGTCCATTCCCATTGGATAACGGAGAATTTTACACCCGGAAGTAAGTAGCCTATTCTCCTTACTGTCGATTGATTTTACAGTGATATCTGCACTACTCATCGACTAAAAAACACCAAATTGTCCTTGTTAATTACACAACATTGATTGGTTTGAATTGTGTGCAATGCTTTTGTATTTTCCCCCTTCGATTCGGAGAAACAAATATTTTTTCGGAGTTTTTGGACGGCAGAAGACACTACACTACCCAGAATCCTCAGCTATCGTTTGGGACTACACCATGAACCCCGTGATCAGTCCTCAAGTTCTTTGATTGGTTGACCTCCAACTGCATTCCATATGAAAAAAAAACGTTTCGTAAAAGAGAAAATCATACTTTATTCAGCAGTGCTTGCTTTACTCTTTGATAGTCATCACATGAATGCATTGTAATAAATGGTTTGGCTGCATTAAATATTACACATCTGTCTTAGTTCTTTATTTATCTACAGAGATCGGGCATCAGAATACACCGGAAACTATTCTTTTACCGTTCTGTTTTAATTTCACAATAAAGTTAGTAGTAATATTTTGTTTTGATATTATTGTTTTTTATTAACTACTAGACGACTGGGTCATGTTAAGACCATCTTTTTTTGGTTGCTATGGGTTTTTTCCATCGCTTTTGTGTTACAAATATCAAAACAATAACAAAATAATATTCGTCGTAAACTAAACCGGAAACAGCAGTATATTTTATTTTGTTAACACTGTAAACTTGACAGCCTTTTAACCCAAACCACCTACTGGTTAAAGCACGTTATTACACGTTTAGAGTAATTGCAATGCAGGAAGATTGTGTTGCTTTTTAATGACTGTTTAAAATGCCTTTTTCTTAATGTCTTTCATTTTTGTAACGCACTTTTGAATGTGTTATATTTTATGAAAACATTCAAATATTAAGAGTACATACAAAATAGTGGGAAAGTAGAAGGTCAATTATATAAATATAGAATAGAAAATATCAAGAAGATACTCAAATGATATCTAGAGTAAAACAGTTTAGTGCCTGATAGGAGGATGTGCTAACTAATAAGGCTTTAATTAAAGAAATGTGCAGAACACGACAGTGTAATGGTGGAAGTATACACACATTGATAGATGTCTTGTAATGCACTGTTGATGAACCTGTGACCCAAGTTGTTCATTCATTGCATAACTACACTGTTGTGTATATGATATGTCAATAAACCTTAGAAAATCTTGAAATCTTGAAAGGGATGTGCAAAATAGCAATTATATACAGTCTTTAATGAACTATTAGAGAATAACGAGTAATGAATATGCTTTAAACGGATCTGCAGATAAATATTTAGTCTTCTCAAGCACCAACTATCAAATATCTCGCCTGATTGTTGGCACTTGACAATCACCTTCACTGAATTTCATTCAGGTGTAACTAAAGTCTGATTTAAGGGTTGTTTATATTTCACATCATTAATCCAAATCTGTAAAGTAACTAAAATAAATGTAATGGATTAAAAATACCAGGTTAACCTTAAAGAAAGCCCTCAGGATTATAAAAGACCACCATCACCCCAGCCACAAACGGTTCTGTCTGCTGCAGTCTGGCAGGCGGTACCACAGCATGCGGACTAAAACCACCAGACACAGAGACAGCTTCATCCCACAGGCCAGAAGACTATTACACACCTGAACTTAGAAATAACATTCATCTGGCTGCTACTTAGAAATTATTTATCTAATATATCATATTCCAATCACTTGTATATAGACTCTTATTGCACTATTTCACTATTTTTTCTGTGCATCTGTTTTATTGCGTAGCACTGTTGGAGGAGCCTGTGACCTAAGGGGGGGAGGGGGGTAGGACACGTTCGATTCCTGTTTTGAATAGTGTGCCGTAGATGGGTTTCATTCCATTTCAAAGTCCTTTTGGACGCTCTGTGTAAACGTCCAATCACAGAGGTTGAGGACTGATCACGGGGTTTGTCAAGCTAAGCACATGGTGTAGTCCCAAACGATAGCTGAGGATTCTGGGTAGTGTAGTGTCTTCTGCCGTCCAAAAACTCCGAAAATATATTTGTTTCTCCGAATCGAAGGGGGAAAATACAAAAGCATTGTACACAATTCAAACCAATCAATGTTGTGTAATTAACAAGGACAATTTGGTGTTTTTTAGTCGATGAGTAGTGCAGATATCACTGTAAAATCAATCGACAGTAAGGAGAATAGGCTACTTACTTCCGGGTGTAAAATTCTCCGTTATCCAATGGGAATGGACGCTCGTAATACAATACAGGGGACATGATCATTATCTTTTAAATAACGTTAACTGAAGGGAACAATCTATTTGACACAGCTGAAGCTCTGGCCTTCCTTAAAAACGAACTAATTTAATAAAAATAACAGTTGCATTACACACAATGCACGTTGTAGAAATGCGTGTGTGCACCACGACAAAGGAGCCTCATTCACTTTACATTGGGGTTGTTTGCGTGGTGCCGACACGCAAATGTAACAAAGTTCGTGACTCCACCACGTGGTGTGGAGTTAAGGTGTTGTGTTGTGTTGTGTTGTGTTAAGGTGTTGTGGTGTTAAGGAGTCGTGGTGGAGTCACGCATTCTGGTGAGATCAGGTTGGTCTGTTACTGTATGTCAGTTATTTTAAATAAAATGGTGAAAACTGAACTTGAAAATTGTTTCCTCTTTTTATTTTCGGGATGGGGAGACGTGTGTGATTAAAAATTCATTCGCAGAAATGTAAAGTGATCTAACTAAGTTCTATTCATATTCTTGACGGGAAGAGCCGTGTAAATGGGTGGCCATATGCATTTGAAAAGCAATATAAAGCACACAGTTATTATGCAATAGGCTATAAAAGCACCATCGATTACCTTTCTCCAATTCAAACTCTTGATGGGAAAAAAGGAAGGTGTAAATGGTTGGGCTATACTGTACTGTATACATACAAAGGCCATTCAATAGACGTTCAATATATAGTATTCGTTTATTAGAGTCGGCTTGACTCGGTTTGCATTCATAAAGAATGCACAAATGTGTTTAATCGTTAATGTCATAGTATTCGTTTATTAGTTATTTGATTGAGACTGAGCGGAAGGAGGAACCTATTGCGGTGAGCACGTTGCACGTTGTAACTTCCGGTTGTTGTTGTCATCTCCGGGTATCCCGTGTGCCTGTTCTGTTGCTGATAGCTTATTAACTTAAACTTAATCGATCGTTTTAAAACTCTTGATCACGGCAACTGCCTGACGTTGTAATCACACGTTACTACAGCTTAAGCACTCACAACTCTCCTTCTCTTACTTAGCGACTGTAACTCCACAGTTGCCTACACTCTTTTCGGGTTTGCTAACGGTAGCTACTTTAGCTTGATAGCTAGCCATGGCTCTTTCCCCACCTTCTGGTGCTATTTCCTGCTCTTCCTGTCTCATGTTTGGTTACTTCCCGGCCTCCCTTACTGGTAAGGATACATGTGTTAAATGTAGTATAGTTGTTAGGTTGGAGGCGGGAATCATAGCCATAGAAGCCCGGCTCCGCATCTTAGAAAGTAACTCAGCTAAAGTAAAGCCCATGTTAGCATGTGCGGACCGGCAAAATGTAGCTCCTCTTAGCCGTCCCCCGGCAACTCCCGAGCAGCAGGGAGGCTGGGTGACTGTTCAGAAGGGGCATAACGCGAAACCCGCAGGTCCCCACCAACCCGTTCACGTATCTAACAGATATTCCCCACTCAGCGAGACACCCGCTGAGAAGCCAACTCTGGTTATTGGTAGCTCTATTATGAGACACGTGAATTTAGAGACCGAAGCCTCCACAGTCACATGCATTCCGGGGGCCAGAGCGGGCGACGTTGAGGCGCATCTTAAACTGCTGGCTAAAGATAAACGTAAATACAGTAGGATTGTTATTCACGTCGGTGGTAATGATGTTCGTTTACGCCAATCAGAATGCACAAAACTTAATGTGGAGTCGGTGTGTAGTTATGCTAAAACAATGTCGGACACCGTAATCTTCTCTGGTCCCCTCCCCAATCTGATCAATGATGACATGTATAGCCGCATGTCATCATTTCAGCGCTGGTTGTCTTGGTGGTGCCCAGCAAACAATGTGGGCTTCGTAAATAATTGGACAGCCTTCTGGGGAAAACCTGGTCTGATTAAGAGAGACGGCATTCACCCTACTTTGAAAGGTGCAGATCTCATTTCGGCAAACATTTCAGGGCTTTGTGGACGTAATCCATGACAAACTGGAGTTGAGACCAGGAGGCAGAGTCGCAGTCTTACACGCTTCTCTGCGCTCTCTCCTAGGCAGTCACCCATAGGAATCCCGAACCCAATAAAATACCCAATATTAGCGGTGTGTGTGTCTGCCCAAGGACAATTTAAGGTAAAACCTAATAGAGGTGTCATACATAATAACCTAATAAAAGTAAATGTAACAACTACTACAGTGCAACAAAACAGGAAGATTAAATGTGGTCTCTTAAACATAAGATCTCTAGCATCTAAAGCAATATTGGTAAATGATTTAATATCAGATTATAATATTGATATATGCTGTCTCACTGAAACTTGGTTGAGACATGAAGAATATGTCAGCATAAATGAGGCCACTCCACCCAGCCATGTCAACACTCATATTGCTCGAGGCACGGGCCGAGGAGGTGGAGTTGCAGCAATCTTTGACTCAAGTTTACTTATCAATACTAAACCAAAATGTAATTATACCTCTTTTGAAAGCCTCGTTTTTAGTCTTACGCATCCGACCTGGAAAACTTTGCAGCCAATCTTATTTGTTACAGTGTATCGTGCACCAGGTCCTTATTCAGAATTCTTATCAGAATTCTCTGAGTTTTTATCAACTTTGGTTCTTAAAACAGACAAAGTAATTATCGTAGGTGACTTTAATATTCATGTTGACGATGATAAAAATAACCTTACTGTTGCATTTAACTCTATATTAGATTCTGTTGGTTTCTGTCAGAGTGTAAATAAACCAACCCACTGTTATAATCACACTCTCGACCTTGTTCTGACTTATGGTATTGAAATTGAGCAACTATTAGTCGAACCGCATAATCCTGCTTTATCCGACCATTTCTTAGTAACTTTTGAAGTACTGTTACTAGACTACAAAGCATTAGTCAAAAGCTCTTGCAGCAGAAACCTATCTGTTAGTGCTATAGCCACATTTAAGGAAGAGATTCAACCAATACTTAACTCGATAGCATGTCTGCATGTAGGGGAGGCAACTTATACAAAATGTACACCACCCCAAATTGATCATGTTGTTGATAGTGCTATAGATGCGCTGCGAATAAAATTAGACTCTGTTGCTCCTTTGAAAAAGAAGAAAATAAAACAACATAGATTAGCTCCATGGCATAATGCCGAAACCCGCAAAATAAAGCAAAAGTCTAGACAACTTGAAAGGATATGGCGTTCCACTAAACTTGAAGAATCTCGTTTAATTTGGCATATTACTCTCAATGAATATAAGAAAGCACTGCGTAAAGCGAGAGCAGCCTACTACTCTTCATTAATAGATGAGAATATGAATAATGCAAGATTTCTTTTCAGCACTGTAGCCAGGCTGACAGAGAGCCACAGCTCCATTGAGCCTTCTATTCCCTTAGCACTCAGTAGTAATGATTTTATGTGCTTTTTTAACGATAAAATTGTTACTCTTAGAAACAAAATTAATGACCTCTTGCCTTCGACCAGTATAGTGTTATCAACAGCTCCCGTAATCATAAGTTCTAATATTACACTAGATAGTAAACTAGAATGCTTTTCAGCCATTAACCTTGAACAATTACATTCAATGATTCTCTCTTCTAAACCATCAACGTGCATGTTAGACCCAATTCCAACTAAGCTGTTGAAGGAAGTTTTTCCATTAATTAGCACTTCTTTATTAAATATTATGAATATGTCTTTATTATCAGGCTATGTTCCACAATCATTCAAAGTAGCAGTGATAAAACCGCTTCTTAAAAAGCACAACCTCGATCCAGAGGTTTTAGCCAACTATAGACCTATTTCTAATCTTCCGTTCCTCTCAAAAATTCTTGAGAAAGCGGTCGCAAAACAGTTGTGTGATTACTTAAAAAACAATGATTTATTTGAAGATTTTCAGTCTGGCTTTAGAACACATCATAGCACAGAGACAGCTCTGGTTAAAGTCACAAATGATATTCTAATAGCCTCAGACAAGGGACTTGTCTCTATTCTTGTTTTGCTCGATCTTAGTGCTGCATTTGATACTATCGACCATGATATCCTATTGCAAAGACTAGAGCACTTAGTTGGCATACAGGGAACTGCTTTAGGCTGGTTTAGGTCTTATCTATCTGAACGCTCTCAGTTTGTACGTGTTAACGATGAATCTTCCACGCAAACCAAAGTTAGCCATGGAGTGCCACAGGGCTCAGTGCTCGGACCTATTTTGTTCACATTATATATGCTTCCGTTAGGCAATATTATAAGGAATCATTCTGTAAACTTTCATTGTTATGCGGATGATACTCAACTATATTTATCAATCAAGCCTGATGAAATTAATCATCTAAATAAAATTCAAGACTGCCTTAAGGACTTAAAAACGTGGATGACCTTAAACTATTTGATGTTAAACACGACCAAAACTGAAGTTATTGTACTTGGCCCGAAGAATCTACGAAACAAATTATCTAAAGACATACTAACTATGGATGGCATTAATTTGGCCTCCAGTGAGACTGTAAGGAATCTTGGTGTTATATTTGATCAGGATTTATCCTTTAACGCCCACATAAAATCAATTTCAAGGACCGCCTACTTCCATCTACGTAACATTGCAAAAATCAGGCATATCTTGCCTCAAAACGATGCAGAGAAACTAGTCCATGCATTTGTTACTTCTAGGCTGGATTATTGTAACTCTTTATTATCAGGGAGTACTAAGAAGTCAATCAAGTCGCTTCAGCTGATTCAAAATGCTGCGGCTCGTGTACTAACCAGAGTTAGGAAAAGGGACCACATTACTCCTGTTCTGGCTGCCTTACACTGGCTCCCTATAGAACACAGGATAGAATTTAAAATTCTTCTTCTCGCCTACAAAGCCCTTAATGGGCAGGCGCCATCTTACCTTAAAGAACTCATTATACCCTACTGTCCTACTAGGGCATTGCGTTCCAAGAATGCAGGGTTGTTGGTTGTTCCTAGAATCTTTAAAAGTACAATGGGAGCCAGAGCCTTTTCTTATCAAGCTCCACATTTGTGGAATCAGCTTCCAGTTTGTGTTCGGGCGGCAGACACCCTATCCGTTTTTAAGAGTGCGCTTAAGACCTTCCTTTTTGATAAAGCTTATAGTTAGGGCTGATTAGATTCAGCCCCTAGTTTTGCTGATATAGGCTTAGTTTGTCGGGGGACATCTTACTTCTTCCTTCTCTCTGTCTATACCCGTGTACACTCATGTTCCGATTAACCCAGCTTCCCCAAATGTCTTTCTTTTGGTGTCTATATACGCTGGGATCCGGAGTCATGGATGATCCTGCGGTCCTGTGTCCTGGATCGCGAGCGCTGGATCTTGAGTCGTGGCTGTGGTCCTGGATCATAGGTCCTGGATGGATATCCTCGTGGATTCATCTTCCTATTATACACACATGCATTTCCAAACATTTGGACTACCTATGTTGCAAATGTATTATCTTTTCAATTTACACACGGCATCTATTGCACGTCTGTCCGTCCTGGGAGAGGGATCCCTCCTCTGTTGCTCTCCCTGAGGTTTCTCCCATTTTTCCCTTTAAACTGGGTTTTCTTTGGAAGTTTTTCCTTGTACGATGTGAGGGTCTAAGGACAGAGGGTGTCGTATTGTCATACTGATATTCTGTACACACTGTGAAGACCACTGAGACAAATGTAACATTTGTGATATTGGGCTATATAAATAAACATTGATTGATTGATTGATAGTCCCCGAGGGGAAATGGGTAGCAGCACATCACAGGCATTTAAAAAGTGAAGAACATTCAAGTTAAACAATACTAAGTAAACAATTAACACAGTAAATTATGTGGATTAAATCACATTTATTTCGTTAAAAATAAACGAAATGACTCTGTTTGCATTCATAAAGAATGCACAAACGTGTTTAATCGTTCATGTCAGATATGTAGGCCTACTAAGTAAATAGCCTACATTAGTTCCTGCTCAAGATTAGATTCAACTTTATTGTTATTGCACAGATTACAGGTACTGAGACAACGAAATGCAGTTTAGCTTCTAACCAGGTGCAACAAGCAGTAAAGTGAAAAGTAATGTTCACAATCTACAGAATAAAATATATAATGAATTGAATGATGAATAAACAGTGAGGGGTATGAATACACTAGATATCAGCCTGTGAGCAGTATGAACAGTGTGTTAATCGTTAATGTCAGATATGTACTAAGTAAATAGCATACATTAATTTCATGATGGATTAAACCACATTTATTTCGTTAAAAATAAACAAAATGATTAAATGCAGGGTGAATTGCCCTAATGTGGAACATTTTTGCATTTCAGACTTCGGGAATATATTGCGACATGAAGCCGATACAATAAATCAAAATCCAGTAACATTCTGAAATCCCCAGGATGTGTCCTAATCAAACCAAAAGAGAACATGCAGATATTAAACTCATACAAGAAATGGTAGACATATTAGTACTCTTAGTGCCAAGTTGTCTCAGACAATCTGTTTTCCTAATGTGGGACAGTTCTGTGCAAAATGTGGGACACTGAAAAGTCACCTTCATTCATGTCATAAAAAAATATCAGGCCAGTAACACTCAAAGCTACAGTAAATGTGCAATACCATGCTATGTTACTATTTATAATGTTATTGTTGTTACAACAGAAGATGTTTTTATTTAAATTGAAGTTAAATGCATCAATCTGGTGCACTGAGGGCAAAATTAGTAGATTTGTGGATACGGCACTCATATGAAACAGAACTGTTCTTATAATGTGTGTTGGAAGGTATTAAATTACTATGCATATGTTATTGTGTAAACACACAGCTGATCACCTGAGAGCTGCCGTTTCATTCAGAGCGTTTAAAAAAACGACGGTCTGATTTCAACAACTCAATGTGTGATTATTATAGCAGTAATATTAGACACTAATAATACAGTACACTATTAACACTGTACATATTATTGTTTGCCCGTGGGATTAGGATGATCGGTAGAGAGCCGCTGCGTCGGATGTGATATAAAAACAAAGCGATTATTGTCGTTGTTGTAAACTCACGTGGATTAAATGTAGTGCATTCATTTCAACTCGCGAAATATGATACATTAAATGATCGCGAGGATCGCGATCGAACATCGTTTGTTTGACCCTGGATGCATTTCCTGATCTAAAAACATAGCGATGGTTTTGTACTTACGCCAACGTGAATTAAACATTATTTTGTTAAATAAAAACATGGTGATGTTTAGTAAATGATTACATGTCTCTTACTTAAGCACAGAATGTGATCCTATCCGTGACATAAATATCCGCTATATCAGATCCCTGTAGATCAGCTGTTTATTTCACATGAGTTTCAGTGTGGCAGCTTTTCACGGCTCCCCCTGGTGGATCCATGATCCATTGCAGTTGGTTTCATTATAATTAAATGTATTTATCAAGGGGGCGTTTCAAATCCTGCGGGGGGGGTTTTCCTTTTCAGCAGGGGCCCACCCCGTGCCGATCACGGACCCGCCCGGGTAGGCGTCTGAAACGAAGCGCTACATCTGTATAGCAGGGAATATCTGCTGTGAATATCAATTGCGTCACTCAAATGCTTGATTTTATATCAATATTATTCGGCTGAAAAGCAGATTTGTCCAAAAGTGCTACTAATTCGTATCTTTTGATAACAACCTCTGATCGGTTCGTGATCAGTAGGTAGCCCCCCATTTGTACGTATCCCGCATCCAATGGTACCCTCCCTGAGTCTCTAGGACCTCAGGGGGCGGAGCTAGGGCAGAGCGTCAGATTCTGAAAATAGGATTTCACGTTTTTTTAATTAAAAATATTTTATAGGAGTGAACCGTAGCAGCTGGATCCCTGAAATTCTATACCAGTGTACTACATATAGCAGGGTATATTTGCTGTGAATAACAATTGCGTCACTCAAATGCTTGATTTGATATCAATATTATTCGACTGAAAAGCAAATTTGTCCAAAAGTGCTACTAATTCGTATCTTTTCAAAACAACCTCTGATCGGTTCAGGCTCAGTTGGTAGCCCCCCATTTGTACGTATCCCGCATCGAATGGTAGGCTACCCTCCCTGAGTCTCTATAACCTCAGGGGGCGGATCTAGGGCAGAGCGTCAGATTCTGAAAATAGGATTTCACGTTTGTTTAATTAAAGATATTTTTTAGGAGCGAACGGTAGCACCTGGATCCCTGAAATTTGCTGTGAATATCAATTGCGTCACTAAAATGCTTGATTTTATATCAATATTATTCTTGACCAACACGGCACACTTGTTGTGTGCCGTGTTGGTCAGGACTCCGTGGAAGAAGAGATATTGTATCTCAATGGGACATTCCTGGATAAATAAAGGATAAATAAAATAAAAAATTAAAATTCGACTGAAAAGCAAATTTGTCCAAAAGTGCTACTAATTCGTATCTTTTGATAACAACCTCTGATCGGTTCGGGCTCAGTGGGTAGCCCCCCATTTTGCACGTACACCAGTGTACTACATATAGGATATATATATATATATATATATAATATATAGGAATATTTGATGGCATCAATGGCAGTAATGCATGATGGCATTTGATTGAAAAAAAAGTTCTGGGTGGGTTAGGGTTCCCATATTTCAGATTCCTGATCTGGGCCCTATTTAGATGCCCCCTGTGAAAATATGATCTCTTTAGCCCTTTTCAAAGTTCCTTAAACACTCATGCAGCACTGCAGCTTCTCAAAAGGCCTTAACGGAAGGTTTTCTTAGATTTTAAGCCATAACCTTTGACATTTAGTTGCACCAGAGGCATCAATCTGCATCTGCTCTCCGAGTCGGTTAAAATAACATCAAGCTCAAAGGGGTCGGACCTTCCTTTGTGCCATAAAGGGCACCGTACGGCATGAAAACGTGACCTCTGACCTTTGGAGCTTTGTTAAATTTCAAGCTGTAACCTTTGACATTAGGAGCAACAGAGGCATCAATATGCATGTACCTTTCGAGCCGGTTCTAATGAGAGCAAGTTCAAAGCGGTCGGACCTTCCTTTTTGCCGTAAAGGGCACCGTACGGCATGAAAACGTGACCTCTGACCTTGATTTTGACCTTGTCAAAGGTCTTAGGGTCCCCAAATGTTGCAAGCGGGTTCCACACAAGTTAAGCAACACACTCTCAAAGTTTCAGAGCGCCAGGCACCATTTCTTTTTCTTTTTAAATGTTATGCAGGGGAATAAATACACGAGGATGGGATCAGACTTACTCTCCGTAGTGCATGATGGAGTTGAGGTCATACGGCAGGTTCTGAGTGTCTCCTTGTTTCACCTCGAAGTTGCTTCGTTTCCCTTTTTAAAATCAGGAATTATTCATTACACCTTGATTTCTGCAGAACATGGAGTTGGTTTGTTCTAATCATCCTAAGCTACAGCACCATTTTATGTTTTATTTCTGTGCCTTTAAGGATTTGTATCAACTAAAACAAAACATTAAAACCTTACAATGTACTTCTACATCGAATTGTCCCAAAAATAAATATGCAGTTTAAAATATGCGAAATGGAAAAACTATTCATTGTGTTTTCTTAATACAGGATAATGTCTCCCAGCGAGGTGTTCACCTGGCATGATGCTGCTCCACTCCACAGAGATGTACTGGTCGCGGTCCCTGCAGTTGTGTTCGTGGTGCATACCCAGAGCATGGATGATCTCATGGCAAACATTACCCACAGAGCACGAGGGGGCGGAGTACAGCGCCTGGGCTCCTCCTACACATCCAACGTAGGACGAACAGCTGCAGAGACAAGAAAAGGCATTTACTCTCCTACTTCTGGTAACATAAAGCCATGCAGAAAGAAACTTTTTAAACCAAATGTATCCATGTGTTGCTGCAGTATAGTTTTCACCCCAAGAAAATCTATCTTCCCAGTTATCATTGGAACTATATCCACTGGAGAAACTCCCTGAAATAAATACAAATAAATAACCTTCAGTCGAGGCTATTTATACGAGAGCAACACTTGTATTTTAACTTCTAATACTTAAAAAACAAAAAGAGTTTGCCTTCATTTGCTGCCTTATGTGAAAAGAAAAATATATATTTAAGGTGTTCACAAGTGTTATATTACTACTAGATAGTTATGAGTGTAGACACAAATCAAGATACCTCTAGACAAGAGAAATAATAATAGTTTTGGGTTGAATAGTAACATCTCCAGGGTTGCCAACTCTCACGCTTCTGGTGCGTGACACACGCTTTCACTCTCAATCTCACGCTGCCCAAACTATTCTAACGCCAAAAACGAGATGAACTGGCAATCGTTTTTGGTTGGTTATTTACAATGTTGAGTTGACAGCTGCTCAAGCTGTCTATCCGCTCCCACCCCGCCCCCACCACTCTCAACAACGTTAACAGACAGCAGAGCAGTGGGAGCCGGTTGGTCAATCCCCGACCCATGTTGTGCATGTGCAGTTCTAAGATCCAGTAGAAATGAGAAAAAGTAAAAGTCTGCTGCTTATTGTTCTACGAGACCAACATAAGACTATATGAGAGTGAGTTAATTATTATATTTGGCAGTTTGGAATAAGTCTATAGATTTGTTTGTGTGTGTGTGTTTCATGTATAGGCCTCTCACGATAATTAATGTTGTTGGATATATTTTCCCGGAAATTATTGCGATAAACGATAATATTGTCGGCACCGTTGTATGACCATTTTAGACCACTGACATAATGATAATATATGATAATAATTCAAGTACATCCTTTCAAACTGCTAGTCACATCCTCATGTAAATGTAAATGTATCAAGGTCAGAAAAGTTATGGAGTTCATGTATTGTACGATAAGTAAATTAATTGCTTATCGCGACAGGCCTATGCACACAATAAAACAGTGGGAACAAACATGTGTTTGACTTTCATTAGTGAATGAAACTGTGTGCCCTTTATAGTCTGCGTCCAATATTCAATGGCATTTTTATATGTACAAAAGTGGTGGGGTACAACAAACTTAGATGTCTATAAGCCTCTGCAGTGAGGTTCATGGCTGGTGAGGCACTGGCACTGACTCTTCAGGTTTACAAATATTATATTTTGACCTAAATCAAAATATAATATTATTTTCAAAAGCTTTTTTTGTCTGATGCTTCAATTAATTTTAAACAGACAGTTCAACAGAAGGATACCCAACAAATGTAATTTTATCATTTAAATATTGAATTGTTCTCTCTTAGTAAGATCCCATTTTCAAGAAAATTGCAGTCTTACCTTGACTTGAAGAGTCCATTTGTCTATCCTTCTGGACAAAAATCTCTATTACTTTTTTGTAAAAGTCCTCCTTATGTTCTTGTAGTTTCAAAAGTATATCATAAATCTAATCTAATCAATAGATTTATGATTCGAAATTATAAAAGTAGGGTATACATGTGGATATTATCCGGCTGAACAAAACGTGCATTTATCAAACAGGTTTGTTTCCCACAGATCTTATTTGGAGCTATTTTCTAAAATCCTATGGAGAAATCTCATTGTTTTTTTGTCGAGGGAAGCCATGCGCAGCGTACTTCCGGGTTTTAGGACGCGTCAGACTCCTCTTCACACACCACACTTTTCGCGGCACATGTAATACAGCCAATCAGCTCTGAATTATGTGAGATGACGTATGGTGGGGATGGCAGCTCTATGTCCCTATGGTCATTATTTTTTTGCCACACACATTAAATAGACCAAAAGACCTCATGAAAGAAACAAGAACAAGAAGTGAGGATACCCGGACCGGAGGAAGCCCGGGGTCCCTTTCTGGAGCCAGGCCCAGAAGGAGGACTCGTCGGCGAGCGTCTGGTGGCCGGGCTTGCCACGGAGCCCGGCCGGGCCCAGCCTGAAAAGGCAACGTGGGCAACACCAACGGGAAATAGCGATGGGGTCGGGTGCGCTGCCAGAAGGGTGGCAGTGAAAGCGGAGGGTCTCGACGGACCAGACCCGGGCGACAGAAGCTGGCTTTGGGGACGTGGAACGTCACCTCTCTGGGGGGGAAGGAGCCGGAGCTTGTGCGGGAGGTGGACCGTTACCAGTTGGATCTGGTTGGGCTCACCTCTACGCACAGCGTCGGCTCTGGAACCTTACTTCTGGATAGGGGTTGGACTCTATTCTTCTCCGGAGTTGCTCAAGGTGTGAGGCGCCGGGCGGGTGTGGGGATACTCACAAGTCCCCGGTTAGGTGCTTCGTTGTTGGAGTTTACCCCAGTGGACGAGAGGTGTCGCCTCCCTACGCCTGCGGTTTATAGGGGGGAACACTCTGACTGTTGTGTGTGCTTATGCACCCAACAGCAGTTCAGAGTATACAGCCTTCTTGGAGACCCTGGAAAGAGTCCTGTATGGGGCTCCTGAAGGGGACTCTTTAATCTTGCTGGGAGACTTCAACGCACATGTGGGCAATGATGGAGACACTTGGAGGGGCGTGATTGGGAAGAACGGCCCCCCTGATCTGAACCGGAGTGGTGGTTTGTTACTGGACTTCTGTGCTAGTCATGGATTGGCCATAACAAACACCGTGTTCGAACATAAGGATGCTCATAAGTGTACGTGGTACCAGAGCACCCTAGGAAGAAGGTCCATGATCGATTTCGTTATCGTATCATCGGACCTGAGGCCGTATGTTTTGGACACTCGGGTAAAGAGAGGGGCGGAGTTGTCAACTGATCACCATCTGGTGGTGAGTTGGGTCGAGTGGCGGGGGAAGCCTCTGGATAGACCTGGTAAGCCCAAACGTGTAGTTTGGGTGAACTGGGAACGTCTGGAGGAGGCCCAAGTTCAGGAGGCCCTCAACTCGCACCTCCGGCGGAGCTTTTCGGGCATTCCTGTGGAGTTTGGGGACATTGAACCAGAGTGGTCGGAGTTCATAGCCTCTATTGCCGAAGCCGCGGCAGGGGAGCTGTGGTCTTAAGGTCCTAGGTGCCTCAAGGGGCGGTAACCCTCGAACCTCCTGGTGGATACCGGTGGTCAGGGAAGCCGTCCGACTGAAGAAGGAGGCCTTCAGGGATTTGTTATCCCGGGGGACTCCCGAGGCAGTTGCAAGGTACCGACAGGCCCGAAGGGCAGCAGCCTCATCCGTTGCCGAGGCAAAGCAGCGGGTGTGGGAGAAGTTCGGAGAAGACATGGAGAAGGACTTTCGGGCGGCACCAAAGTTGTTCTGGAAAACTGTCCGATACCTCAGGAGGGGGAAGCAGGGAACCATCCAAGCTGTGTACAGTAAGGATGGGACATTGTTGACCTCAACTGATGGAGTGTTCGGGCGTTGGAAGGAACACTTTGAGGAACTCCTGAACCCGACAACTCCGCCCTCTATGTTAGAGGCAGAACCAGATGACGAATCAGATTTTTACTCTCGCAAGGATCCTGGAGGGGGCCTGGGAGTACACTTATTCTGGTCTAAATGTGTTTTGTAGACTTGGATAAGGCGTATGACCGAGTTCCCAGGGAGTTATTGTGGGAGGTGCTGCAGGAGTATGGGGTGAGGAGGTCTCTACTCAGGGCCATCCATTCTCTGTACTCCCAAAGCGAGAGCTGTGTCCGGGTCCTCGGCAGTAAGTCGGATCCATTTCCGGTGAGGGTTGGCCTCCGCCAGGGCTGCGCTTTGTCACCAATCCTGTTTGTAATATACATGGATCGGATTTCGAGGCGTAGTCATGGGGGAGGGGGTCTGCAGTTCGGTGGACTAAGGATTGCACCACTGCTTTTTGAAGATGATGTGGTTCTAATGGCTTCATCGGTCTGCGTCCTTCAGCACTCACTGGATCGGTTCGCAACCGAGTGTGAAGCGGCTGGGATGAGGATCAGCACCTCCAAATCTGAGGCCATGGTTCTCAGCAGGAAACCGATGGACTGTCCTCTCCAAGTAGGGAATTAGTCCTTACCCCAAGTGAAGGAGTTCAAGTATCTCGGGGTCTTGTTCTCGAGTGAGGGAACAATGGAGCGTGAGATGGGCCGGAGAATCGGAGCAGCGGGAGCGGTACTGCAGTCGCTTTACCGCACCGTTGTGACGAAAAGGGAGCTGAGCCAGAAGGCAAAGCTCTCTGTCTACCGGGCCATTTTCATTCCAACCCTCACCTATGGTCATGAAGGATGGGTCATGACCGAAAGAACGAGATCGCGGATACAAGTGGCCGGGATGGGTTTTCTCCGCAGGGTGGCTGGTGTCTCCCTTAGGGATAAGGTGAGAAGTTCGGTCATCAGGGAGGGACTCGGAGTTGAGCCGCTCGGAGTTGAGCCGCTCCTCCTTCGCGTCGAAAGGAGCCAGTTGAGGTGGTTCGGGCACCTAGTTAGGATGCCACCTGCGCGCCTCCCTATGAAGGTGTTCCAGGCACGTCCAGCTGGGAAGAGACCAAGGGGTAGACCTAGGACCAGGTGGAGGGATTATATCTCTTCGCTGGCCTGGGAGCGCCTTGGGATCCCCCAGTCAGAGCTGGTTGATGTCGCCAGGGAAAAGAAAGTTTGGGGCTCTCTGCTGGAACTGCTACCCCCGCGACCCGACCACGGATAAGCGGGAGAAGATAGATGGACATTAAAGGAACATATTCTGAGCATGCGCAGTGTAGTTTTTACAGTCACCATTGACTTAGACAGTAAGAGGGAGGGGCAGGATCAGGTGTTGTCCCACATGGCTCTAAACAGCTCAATAGGCACACACTGTAGACACTAATTAGAAGAACACAGACTAAAACAGCAATGTACAGACGAATCAGATGATTAAACATGATCTTAAAATATATTTAATATATTTTAATATATTTTTGCATTTTTTTGTAATCATTACTTTTAATACTTTCTGCTGACACTAGGTGGGGCTGTGCCCCTAATGACCAGTCGCCACTGAAAATTATCAATCAAAAAAGCACAGCGCTGGCTCAGTGAACTATAGAAACTAAGCATTCTTTAAATAGCCTTTCCACAAGCTTCCTGTTGGTTGTTTTAGCAGAATACCCTGTGACAGTGACTCTTTCTTGAGAAGTCAACCAGCTCTCTTTTAATATAGATCTATAACATCTGTCATTAACTGTGTTGTGGTGCGGTCCCAGCATTAGATGGGTTAATGTGTGTGTTTGAGTCAGTCGGTATGTTCTTCTTTTAACTCACTTGTTCTCATGATGCCCAGAACATAAAACTGATGACTCTTAATGAGCTAGTTTGGCAGTACATTACATATTATGACATTTATCTATGAACATTTTTAATGTGTTATAGGTTTTTTCTATGATGCCAAGAGTGACTTCCAACCAGTATTGAAGATGAATCCAGATTTTGAAGATGCCAAAGTGAGCCTGAAACAGACACTTCTGGGGGTATACTACGAAGCAGGGAAAACTCGGGGTTTCCGGTCCTACGAAGCTGGTTCTTTTTTTAGCAGGCTAGATCTCCATGGTAACTTATGCTGTGCGGCTAACCTGGTCGAGACCTGGGGGGTATACTGCGAAGCAGGATTTTCGCTTAGCCGGCTAAATTCAGGGAAAACTCCGGCTTTCCGGTCATCCGAAGCTGGTTCTCTTTTTAGCAAGCTAGATCTCCATGGTAATATATGCTAAGCAGCTAACCTGGTCGGGACCAGGTTAGGTTGCAGGCTAAGAGCTCAACTCAGTGAAAACACCGCCTGCTGACCAATCAGAGCTCAGTGTGCGGAGTTTAAAGCGATCAAGTCATATTACAGGAGAAAGGAAATACAGAAAAACTGCCGTCGCAGGAAAGACGGCCGGCAAAAATCACCGACTGTGTGAACGTGAACATTAATAGAATATCATCTCCCATCTTCAGAGCAATCTGACTATTATAACATTAGCGTTAAGAAAGCTTACTTAAATATCGGCCACAACATAAGTAACCGGATCAAAGTAACATTACGTAGCCTACACTACGCAGCACTGTGAGTGCAGACATCGATATGTCCCATTATCATTCATATCACATCATAATGTATCATATATTTCCTTATCTGAGTCAGCTGAGCCGTATCTGGCTGTGCAACACTCAGTGTCACATAGGCTACTGCATAAGTATTATTTTAAGCAACACATTAAGTTGACGAAACACTCGAGTCAAATGTAATTAAAGTCAGATCCACTCGTGTCTTAGACGGGGCAGTGATATCATAAACCTGTTAATGTACGCATTCAAACACCTTTTCTGATAGCAGCTGTATTCACCTTGCAGGTGCAGCTATGTGGCTTTTATCCTGGATAAAGCGTTTAAGTCATGGATGTTTAAAGTTGAACTTCTTCATATGTCTAATATTATAGTTGACTTTTCATTCAGGAAGTATGACGCTGCGCTGTCAGTACGCTTCTCCATGTTTGTGATTGGTCGAATGCTCCAAATACTACCCCTTTCATGTGAACGCGCACCTAACTAGATAGGACACGGCTGGCTTGAGCGATCCACTTGATGACCCGGGTCGTATTACCGTTTAGCGAGAGCGCGTATGTTTTGGATTAGGGCCTAACCTATCAGGCTCTCCTCTCCTCTTACTCTGCTTCGATCTCTCAGGCAAAAAGCACCACACTCTTCCTATTCCAATCCCAAAAAACTATTTTCAATCTTTTCCACCCTCTTGGACCCCCCCAAAGCCCCTTCCCCCTCCTCCCTTCTGTCAAGCGACTTTGTTAACCATTTTGAAAAAAAGGTTGATGATATTCGCTCTTCTTTTTCTGACTCACCTTTACTCACCGCTGGGTCACCAGACCCTCCTTTCACCCACACACTAACCTCCTTTTCCCCTGTCTCTCCAAGTGAGGTTCTTACCCTCATTACCTCTGCCCGCCCTACCACCTATCCTCTGGACCCTATCCCTTCAATTCTCCTTCAGACTATCACTCCTGATATTCTACCGTTTCTCACCCATTTCATCAACACTTCTCTAACTTCTGGTCATTTTCCAAATAGTCTTAAGGAGGCAAGAGTAAACCCTCTCCTAAAGAAGCCCACTCTCAATCCGTCTGATGTTATAAACTACAGGCCTGTCTCTCTACTCCCGTTCCTGTCTAAAACACTTTAAACAACTCTCCTGTTATCTCCATCAGAACAACCTTCTGGATCCGCACCATTCTGGTTTCAAGGCAGGTCACTCCACAGAAACTGCTCTCATTGCTGTCTCTGAGGAACTGCACACTGCCAAAGCATCATCCCTCTCCTCTGTCATCATCCTGTTGGACCTGTCTGCTGCATTCGACACGGTGAACCATCAGATCCTCCTTCGCACTCTCCAAAAACTTGGAGTTTCAGGCTCTGCACTTTCCCTCCTCACCTCATACCTCAAAGACCGCACCTACAGGGTAACTTGGAGAGGGTCCGAGTCCGACCCTTGTCAATTAACTACAGGGGTCCCTCAGGGCTCTGTTCTTGGTCCCCTCCTCTTCTCCCTGTACACAAACTCGCTCGAATCAGTCATTAGCCCGCATGGTTTTTCATACCACTGCTACGCTGACGACACCCAATTAATTCTGTCCTTTCCCCGTTCAGAGATCCAGGTCGTCGCACGCATCTCTGCTTGTCTAGCTGACATCTCTCAGTGGATGTCTGCTCATCACCTCAAGCTCAACCTTGACAAGACTGAACTGCTTTTCCTTCCGGGAAAAGATTGTCCCACTCTTGACCTGACAATAGACATCGACACCTCTGTTGTTTCCCCGACTCAGACTGCAAGGAATCTGGGTGTGATCCTAGATAACAACCTGTCCTTCACTGCAAACATAGCTGCTACAACCCGCTGCTGCAGATACACGCTTTACAACATCAGGAGGATACGTCCCCAGCTGACACAGAAAGCGACGCAGGTTCTGGTCCAGGCTCTCGTCATCTCACGCCTAGAATACTGCAACTCCCTCCTGGCTGGTCTACCTGCATGTGCCATCCGACCTCTGCAGCTCATCCAGAATGCAGCGGCTCGTCTGGTCTCCAACCTTCCAAAATGTTCCCACACCATGCCGCTCCTCCGCTCCCTTCACTGGCTTCCGGTAACTGCTAGAATCCACTTCAAGACACTGGTACTTGCATACCATGCTGCGAATGGATCTGGCCCTTCCTACATCCAGGACATGGTTAAACTGTACACCCCAGCGCGTGCACTACGCTCTGCATCAGCCAAACAACTCGCTGCACCCGCACTGCGAGGGAGACCCAAGTTCCCATCAGCAAAAACACGTGGGTTTGCTATCCTGGCTCCAAAATGGTGGAATGAGCTCCCCATTGACATCAGGACAGCAGAAAGCCTGTACATCTTCCGGCGCAGACTGAACACTCATCTCTTTCGACTCCACTTCGAGCGATATAATTACTAACAAAAAACTGCTAACAGAGCACTTATATACTAATAAAGGACTGGCTTATCTAAAGCCAGTTGAGTAGCACTTGAAATGTTTGGCTCTATGAAACCTGATACTTATATATACTTATATGACTCTGTTTTCTTCAAGGTTGTGTCTTCCTGGTCGAATGTATTTATTGTAAGTCGCTTTGGATAAAAGCGTCAGCTAAATGCAATGTAATGTAATGTAATGTATGTTCTCTGAGGGGAGGCTCACCTTCCCACAATTTGGGAACCCCTGATCTAGAGAATTCGAACAGCACTTATTATGGCTGCCACTGAGGGACTTTCAGGTCATTTCACTTGGTTAGGAAGGTTCCAAAGCTAAATGGAATATTCGACTGCAGCCAAAGTGTCAGAAAACAAAACCCTCTCTTTTCCTCCGTATACCCAAATCTCTAAAAACGGGGGTACAACGGAGCCGAAGAAGTAAAATCCTTTTCTGTTAGATGTTTTGGTTTTACACCTCCTTTTTACTTTACCTTTTTTAATTAATGACGTAGTAGGATATTCACATATGATACAAAACCCTGAACATCCTGCTAAATGAAAAGTCATGGTCTAAAGGAGTGATGATTTTAATGACCATGAACTACAACGGCCCTTATTAAGGTTTAGCTGCGGACTTTGCAGTGGTAAGAGAAGTAGCCTATTCAGATATTTTACTTAAGTCAAAGTTCTTATACTACACAGTACAAATACTCTCTCTGATACAAGTAAATGTCCTTCATTAGAAACGTTACTTAAGTAAAAGTAAGTGAGTATATCAGCAAAATGTATAGTATTTAAACGTAAGAGTATATGCAAAGAAACATACCAAATATATAAAATTGTTCAAAACAAATAAGTAAATTAACTTAATGCTCATGCCAAATACTTACTAATCTCTAAACTGGGTAGCTGATTAACAGATTTAGCTGTTCTCACTCATTTATAACTTCATCCGACTGCTTTGGCCATGCTTCAGTATTATTGCTTCAGCTTCTTTTTTAATGAAAGATATTTCTATACTCCTCCCCACTCAGTCAGCCATTCTGCTTCCTTCAATGCCCTAAATGTTGGGATTCCCTTCAGACTAGATTACACACACAGGCCTGCTCAATCACTTCATCAGGCAGTAATGTGTTCCACCTGTGTGTGGTTATATCTGCTGAGCAGGACCCTCCCTCATCCTCAACAACTTCATTTAAAAAGTGCAAAAACCAGGGACCTTCACCAGTCTCCCAACTCTTGCCATGGGTTGTTTAGCTGGATTGGGGTTTGTAGTTTTATGTATATATTTTAAATTAAGGTTAATTTTTCTTTATACATTTAAAACATATTCAATCTTTTTCAGGTGGTTCATTCTCCTTGTAGCAGTTGTTAACATTGAGGCACAAAATAAGCCCCCAATAAGTACGTTTTTGTCATTTTGTGATATTTTTCAACACACTTGTGTGCTGCTATCTAATATAAATGTTTAATCCCAGAGATAAACTCTAAATGCCTTGGAAACTTGCTGCGTGTGGATGTCAGTCGACTTGGAGGAAGTTTTCTTGAAGTGTCCGCTGTCATAAGTAAGGTGACATTTCAAGTATATTGCTTTTTCTTAACTTAATCTAACTTTTAATTCAAACTTTTCTTGTTTGTTTCCTCAGATAACTCTTCAATTATCCTCACGCCAAGTTTATCTTCTAAGTGTGGCTTCACCATCAAGAAAGACCACCTGGGAAACGCTGTGATTTATGCCTCCGTCCAAAACTGTTTTGCTCAAAATGTGGTAAAAACGACTGAATGCTAGTTTGTGACGCAGCACCTAATGTTTCTTTTGACGTGGCAATTGATTTTGAGACTTGTTTCCATGTGTTTTTAGGACGATAAAGCATTCACAACAAAACTAGGTCTGCGGCTACAATCTGACAATGTGGTAGACAAGTTTTATCTGGTGGAAGAAACTTGCTACTTCTCTTCCTGGGCCTCCCGGGAAATTATCTGTAAACCCAACTACATGGAGGCAAGTGAACGCAGCATGGCATGTTCCCGTCTAGATGATTAGTGGCCTGATGCCTCGTATGAGTGTCAAGGCCGGTACATTTCATGTCACTGCAGAGATTGATTATCACTTATGGAGTGGCCTCATTTCTAGGTGTCTGTGAAAAAAGCAGCTCCAAATGATTATAACCTGCCTGCATACCCCTACTCGGATCCCCGAAAAGCGGCTGAGGTAAGATTGGCTAATTTTGCCTTTTTTTTCTTCTTTTCTTATTCTAGAAACATCTTGTATGTAATGTCTTGATATTTGCCTCACAGCAGCCCATGGACGCAGGCTCCAGAATCGCCACAGTGGTGTTCCTCACTCCTGAGGAGAGGGTCATGCAGGTGGACGAAGCCCAGCGAAATGGTTATGGGATCTCAAGCACTCCTACCAGGCTGGTTCTGCGAAGCCCAAATCCTTCACCTGAAACATACACCAAGGATGTAAGTGGACTGCAGTTCACTGAGATTCAAACAACTCTCACTTGATATCTTTCCCCTCAGGCAGACTTGTTAAATCACTTGCAGCCCATTAGGTACTTGCTTACACTTACAACCATAGATACAATAATGTAATCAGATGGATTACTTTGTCTGGAATATAGTTGGCACTCTTAAATCAGTGAGTTCTTATTTATAACCCCCCATATTTTTAGGAGGGACATTATTATGTTACCACAGTATGCATTTACATCCACATGCTGTGTAATCTCCCCCCACAGGTAGCAGGTGTGCCGATGACTGTGCTCAGCACCTCGATTATATTTGAGAAGACGAAGCTGACGACTCAAGTTTATGCAGGAGCTGCTTGTCCTCAAGCTCAGGGTAATGTAAAGAGACTCACTGATGTCATGTCTTCTAGTGTTTTTCACTGGGAATTTGGGGCACTTTTTACAGTCAGGAATTAAAAAAAAACATCTGCCACTATTATTTCTGATTCCAGCATTTTTTAAATATCAAACTTTTCAAAAAATGTAGCCAAAAATATCTTCCCCACAGAATTGTTATCTAGGAAGAAGTGCTTTATTTATTTAAATGACACTTTAAGGATGTGTTACTGTATGTCGCTGCTAAATTCATAATTTGAATTCTCTTTTTTCAGATTGTTTAAATAAAATACGAAGGATTAACCATTTGTCTAAATGTTTTGAGGATTTCACTATTTCGGAAACGTTAGCCCTTTTCCTTAAAACTTTCCATGTTAGACCCTAAGTGCTGTATATATATTTTTTGGTGTACAGGTGGGGTTTTCTTTACTGAAACCTCAATCCGCTGGTTCCTGCCGAGGCGCATTGCCCCTCTGATTTGCCCGAAACACTTCAGACTGTTGGAGGTGAACATGGGCGTCAATGGGAGGAAGCTCGAAGCTTCAGAGATATCGGCCAGAAGCTATTCCCTGACTCTCGATGACCTTTACGTCATTGTTGAAATTCCTATTGGGGCTGCTGGTTGCCAGATCAAGGTTAGATAAAACAATTTAGTCCATAAATTGACGAGGTCGTTTTAGTCATGCAGCTATGCAAAAAAAAAAAATCTGAAATGCTACAAAAGGGCAAAATGTAGATGTTTATATTTCTTGGATCTAAAGAATTTCTCAACAGTGGAGAAATCGGCGTAGTTAAATGGTACATTAAAGTTATTTTAGACTTTAGAGACAGTTTAACAAGCATTCACACTTTGTTGTTTCATGGATGATAACGCTACTGAAATCCTGTTGGTATGTACAAAACAAATGTAAACGGATCGTTTGAGTATGTTTGACTGTTGCATCATCTAGTGCTTCATTGCCAGACAAATGTCCCTTTTTCTTTTAATCTGTAGATGATAATGTTATTCAGGAAAGGCCTTACTCAGGATGTTTGTTTATGCAGAGTCATGTCCAGGATGGTCAGTACTTCACCTCTTATATGAATGAGCTGATGCTCGAGTTGCTCTGGACTGAAGACGACACTAATGAGGACACGAGATACAAAGTCTTCCTCCCCGTCGAGACCCCCCTGCAGCTTCAACCTCCACAAGTCATTGACGGTGAGTCATATTATCTTGGTACTCATGCTACTTTTTTTACATAAATTGCAACCTGCCTTAATTTCTTAATTTTTGACCTACAGCCACTGTTCCCAAGGAGATGATGTTTAAGGCGTTGATTGGGCCGGTGGGCTTTGATGTAATGCTAAAGAACATCAGGTCCCCCTATGAGGTTTTGTCCTTGGCCGACTGCTTTGCCAGAGGCTTTAAAGTCTTTGACAACATGTCCCCTAACGGTTGCTCCAAGGTCTATACTGTTGACGTGCCCTTCACGGACCGTGTCGTAGGACAAATGGTGAGCCTTACACTCAACGTGGGAAATGCGTTTCTTTTTTCTTTTGTCAGCTAATAACTATCTGTTTCTCCCAACAGAAAGAAATGGGGGTTACAATTTACACCCTTTATCTGACCTTTGGCTTCCTGGTCCTGCCAAAGCATGCTCCATTTACTGCCACTGCTTATCTGAGAGCTAAACTGGAAGACATAGGTCTGTACCCATGGATAAGAGGAATTCATAACAAAACGAGCACAGTTGTTTCAAAGTATTTCCCTCCCTCTGCAGCTCCTCCCTCTGCAGCTCCTCCCTTTGCAGCTCCTCCCTTTGCAGCTCCTCCCTCTGTAGCTCCTCCCTCTATCTCAGGTAGCTGTGATGATAAGAATTTCTTTGTCCTCGTGAAATACGGGACCAAAGGATTCAACTTTCAGACCATAATGGGAAAACGAATGCTGAACGAGAGCCTGGCTCAGCAGTACGGCATCATGGGGAACGACACACATTTCAGTTTGATTGTACCATCTTCTGCAGCTGATGCTACGGTCGAGGTATGACTCTTAACCAAAGTTTTAAATGTGCAGGGATTTGGCAACATTTGTCAAGATGATAGTCCTCTATAAATCATAATGTATTGTTTCTGAAAACTTCTCAGGCTGTTGCGTCGTCATCCATCAAGAGCAGACTGGATGTGACTCTGAGATATCCGAAGACCAACAAAACTATCCAAGACTTCTCCTTGGCTTGCAACTTCGTCACAAAGCTAATTGGTTTGTTAAAGAGAATACGTTTTCTTATGTAGGCTTGAATCTCCAATGCATACAAATGTCTGATCGTCTTTTTCAGAGTGTTTCCCTAATGGGACCATCACGGCTATGGCTATAACCCTGGAGTCTGTTCCCAGTCTGAACCCCCGACGGCTCACCCTCAGAGACCCCGCCTGTGGCCCCACATACAGCAACGACCAGTACGCTTATTTTGTCTTCACTGCAAACTCCTGTGGGACGACCAGAAAGGTAAAGCATTCTGCTGAACAGCTTGCTGATTGCGGTAGAATTAAAACTGAGAAACGACTTCTTTCAATTTGTCTTTTCTTAGTTTTTGCCCAATATGATGCTGTATGAGAATGAAATCTCCATCACAGATGAACTTGAATTGGGAAAGCTGTCACAGTCGAAGGAGCCGGAGTTTGAGTGAGTATCTCGAGACTTAGAATCACCAAGCTGAAGGTTGGATGATTAATCTATTATCAAAGCTGTTCTTTGAAAAATGACATGGAAGATTAATTAACAAAGTGCTTCCGGTTTTGTAAATGTAAGCTTTTTAATGCTTTCGGTTTGTCTTGACAAGATAAACTTCAGGTCATTGGGTTTTAGACTTTTGGTCAGAAAAGAAAAATTCTCATCTTGGACATTATTCACAGTTGCATGTTTTTGGAGCAAAACGGTTAAAGGCGGCCTATTTTCAGTTACAAAAACCATATTTGTAACTCGATGGGAAAACTTAAAAAAAATACATTTCAAAAATCAGTTATTTGTAGCCGTAAACATTCATGTTCACCATTATGTAAACTGACAGTCTCACACCAACTTTAAAACAAATGCAGAGACTTTGTAGGCTAACCACGTGACAAAACTTAGAACTTTAAAGACTCTTAAATGGTATTTTCCTTATCGGAAGTCAACTGGTACGCCATAAAGCCTTCTATGGTGCAATCCCAGATGTTACCCGTGCCAATGGGTAACAATTTAACAGTTCTAAGTTTCCCCACTTAAGAGTTTTCTTCTTACAGGCTTAAGGTGTTGTGTTACTATGACATCAACACAAACCAGGCTATGGGCTTCAACAGCCGACCTCGCAGGAGTGAACCGTACGCTGACGATGCACGAGGCGAGATGCAGGTTGAAATGAGAGTGGCTTTGGGTAAAGAAAGTTCTTCAGGCCTTGTGTGTTTTTATTTATTTTTCTCGCATGCTTGCCAAGGATTAGATTTAATTTTGAAGTCTTTGAAGTCCTCCCAAAGCTAGAAACTGGGGGAAATAAGAGTTCTATCATGTCAACATGTTGAAAAAGCTTAATGCAAAGAGACAGGATAACACTTTCTATCGAAATGCAGGATTTTGGGTAACTTGGAGACAGTTCATATGAATGTAGTTACTTTAAGTAATTGGAATGTTTTTTTTTTCATAAAGTTATTCTTTAAACCAATGAACTGAGTTGGCACCTGGGATGTTGACGACATCCAAGTTAAACTCTTCTGCATTATGTACCTTAATGTTTCTATTCCTGTCTGAATCCTTAATAATTCGGGCCAACATGTTCTGCTTCACTTCAGACGACTCCTACAGTGCGTTTCACCGCGTAGAGGACGATCCCATCACAAAGTACCTACAACAGCCGCTGTATTTCGAGGTGGAACTAATGGGATCTTACAACCCTAAAGTATCTCTTGAGCTGGCGCACTGCTGGGCGACGCTGGAGGAGGACAAGATGTCCCTCCCTCAATGGGACCTCATTGTTAACGGGTAACTTGTGTATATATATTTTTTTTCTTGTCCCAATGAACTGTTAGTCAAACTGTACAAAAGGGATGGTTTAAAAATCATAGGGTGCTAATGTTGCAGACTTTAGGACATCTTTACCCAAATAAAACATATATTTTTTTCTCCATCAGTTGTGCAAACTCAAGGGACCCGCACCCAGTGATCTTCCACTCTGTTTTGCCTAAGGGCAGAGTTCATTATCCTTCCAACTTCAAGCGGTTTGAGGTCCCTATGTTTGCCTTTGCTGAAGACAAGGATAACTTTAACCGCCAGGTACTATCAGTCATAAGAATAAATAGTCTTGTTTTTTATTTGTTCAGATTTTGGAAAACAAAAGTACGCTGTCCATAACAACCCTTAAATCTGTTCATATCTTGTAGGTCTTTGTCCACTGTGAGGTGGTCATCTGTGATGTTAGAAATCCAGTGGATGTGCAGTGTTCAGACCAGGACAACACGATGAAGGGTATGCTCGCATACATGCTGATTTCATTATCCAGTAATGTACAATAAGGTTTACACGTGTTGGCTCAAATTATCAAATGTGACGATGGCTTTTGAATAAAGTAGCTAAGATATATATATATATTTTCTTTTTTCTCCCACAGGTCAAAAACTTGCCGTTTCAAATGACCCTGGTTTCAAAAGCGTGACTTCGGGACCAATCATTATAATGCGCTCCTAAACAAAGTCCTAATAAAATATTTAAAAATAATTCACACTTATAGTATTTACTTGGGAATATTGGAGATTTTTTTCATCTATAGTTGTGTTTTCTATGGTTATGGGGAGGTCCAAACTGATTCTCCATTCCAAATCACATATATTTAAATGTAGTATGTACTGCTTTTTTGGATTTCCAGTGAAGAAGAAGTTGTCTTGCCAATAACGAAGTAAATGCCAGAATATCAAATTGCCCCGAGTTGTATCTGTTGTAATCTTCTGGGCACCCAAATATGGCAATATGGGGACAGACTTTCACAGTGAGTATTTTTGAGATATCCTCAAAACTTCTGCCAAAAGGAAAACACTAATGGGCAGGAAAAGAACATATGCGATAGGTTGCAGGGAGAGGCTTGACATTTGTCACAGATGTCAATAACAGTGGGATATATTTGTGACAATCGTGCCTTTGAGAAATGAACCCTGTACAGCACCTTGAACTGTATGAAAGTGAGACGAGCACAGGATGAACTCGTATGAATCCTGTTAAGAGCAGTGTCCCACCAGTGATCACCCAAGCTCACACCTAGCTCATCCTCCCAGGCAGCCTTGATTTTAGTGGTGTGTGTGAGCTGTCATCGGTCAGGAGTTTGTTATATATTTTTGAAATAAGTGACTTTTGAAGGGGATCGGAACAAAGAAACTCATCCCATATTTGATTAGGGGGTAGAGAGGGAAAGGATGGAAACAGGGATATGGTACAGTGTCTAATTTGGAAATGATGAAAAACTACGAAAGGTATTATCCTTATAAAGCTCTCTAAAAGTCCTCAGGCCCTTCTCATGCCATACAGAGAAAGTGGGGTCAGCTAAGGCAGGTCGGAATAAATGGTTTCCCAATAAGGGAGCTAAAGTGGATGCAGAAGTAAACTTAAAATGCCTCCTAAATTGGTAGTAGTAGTAGATTTACTTATGGGTGCCTTTCCATTCCATAAAAAGCCAGAAATAGCCTGATCAAGAGTCTTAAAAAAATGTTAACGTAGCAATAGGGGAAGACATTGGAAAATAAATAGGTACTTATATTTGTAACAGGCAACAACTTCAAGTTTTGTTCCTTGCGTAGTTACAATATCAAAAACAGGCTCTGGTCAACCTGATCTCACCAGAATGCGTGACTCCACCACGACTCTAGTGATGTTATGTATTGCGCCGAGGCTTCGGGGCGTGTGTCGAGTAATCCCCGAAGCTTTTTGTGAAGCACGTACCGAGGCTTGTATCGTTTTGGGCCAGTGACGTCACCGATGACAAACGAAGCCTCGCTGCCTGTCGATATAACGTGACTGCTTCAGGAAGCGATTCAGATCGGTTGAACCGTTGAACCACAACGCTCATAATACCCATGGATGTATACTAAGAACCATATTACCCCTCCTGTACCCGGGCCCGGTGACACGATGGAATCAAGAGAGCTCAGACCCTCACTCATATAGAGGTCGGAACATGTCATAAGTAGGCTATAAACAGATACAAGCATAAATAAATGTATGAATAAAACATCAATAAATACAGGAATACATATGTTGCAGTGTTTTCAGGGAGCTTTACTGTAGTGTGTGTGCTGTGGCTCAGCTGGAAAGCAGTTGACTCACGACCGCAGGGTTCCTGGTTCAACGACCTGAACAATACGTATT
This sequence comes from Pseudochaenichthys georgianus, assembly GCF_902827115.2. Classification (NCBI taxonomy): domain Eukaryota; kingdom Metazoa; phylum Chordata; class Actinopteri; order Perciformes; family Channichthyidae; genus Pseudochaenichthys; species Pseudochaenichthys georgianus. Next base: position 33,921,461 of record NC_047526.1, on the reverse strand, counting down.
TTTTGTTGTTTATAAAAGCTACAGCTAAATGAGATAATGTAGTTAATAAATGTATTCTTTGATATGGTTTAGCCTTTCTCAGGCTACAACATGATTAAGTTTACGAATATTATTAAGGAATATAAATCCCTCTTTGCAATGTTTACCAGCCTCCTTAGGATTTTCAATCACAATCATTAAACTGTAATAAATACAATATTGTTAACGTGAAAATATGATTTAATGTTGGTTGTTTAGAGTTATTCTAAGGCTTTACTCATTGGGAACTCGGTATGAGATAGAGCACACTGTTGAGATGTCCAATCTGCCTGTTGTACACACTTTGACCAACAGGGGGGTTTGTGTTCAAATGAAGACCATGATGAAGCTTCATGAGATGAACCCTTTTGCGAACCAATTGGCTGGAAAGCTTCAAAGCTTCATCTCGCCATCACTACACGACTCCTTAACACCACAATGCGTGGTGGAGTCACGAACTTTGTTACATGTACGTGTTGGCACCACGCAAACAACCCCTATGTAAAGTGCATGAGGCTCCTTTGTCGTGGTGCACACACGCATTTCTATAACGTCCCGCAGTGAGCTTTTATTCTATAAAACGTTTTTTTAAATCTACTTTATAGCTTGTAGTAACTCACGGGAGGGCTTCTTTTATTTTATTTGTATTCATAATAATTTTAATTTTTCGTCAGAATGTAAAAATTACATTAGTTACAAATTTGTGTTCTCAAAAAACAGTGCATTGTGTGTAATGCCACTGTGATTTTTATTAATTAGTTAGTTTTTAAGGAAGGCCAGAGCTTCAGCTGTGTCAAATAGATTGTTCACTTTAGTTAACTTTATTTAAAAGATAATGATCATGTCCCCTGTATCGTATTACGAGCGTCCATTCCCAGTGGATAACGGAGAATCTTACACCCGGAAGTAAGTATTCTCCTTACTGTCGATTGATTTTACAGTGATATCTGCACTACTCATCGACTAAAAAACACCAGATTATCCTTGTTGATTACACAACATTGATTGGTTTGAATTGTGTACAATGCTTTTGTATTTTTCCCCTCAATTCGGAGAAACAAAGATTTTTTCGGAGTTTTGGATGGCAGAAGATGATCCTGCGGTCCTGTGTCCTGGATCGCGAGCGCTGGATCTTGAGTCGTGGCTGTGGTCCTGGATCATAGGTCCTGGATGATATCCTCGTGGATTCATCTTCCTATTATACACACATGCATTCCAAACATTTGGACTACCTATGTTGCAAATGTATTATCTTTTCAATTTACACACGGCATCTATTGCACGTCTGTCCGTCCTGGAGAGGGATCCCTCCTCTGTTGCTCTCCCTGAGGTTTCTCCCTTTTTCCTTTAAACTGGGTTTTCTTTGGAAGTTTTTCCTTGTACGATGTGAGGGTCTAAGGACAGAGGGTGTCGTATTGTCATACTGATATTCTGTACACACTGTGAAGACCACTGAGACAATGTAACATTTGTGATATTGGGCATATAAATAAACATTGATTGATTGATTGATAGTCCCCGAGGGGAAATGGGTAGCAGCACATCACAGGCATTTAAAAAGTGAAGAACATTCAAGTTAACAATACTAAGTAAACAATTAACACAGTAAATTATGTGGATTAAATCACATTTATTTCGTTAAAAAAACGAAATGACTCTGTTTGCATTCATAAAGAATGCACAAACGTGTTTAATCGTTCATGTCAGATATGTAGGCCTACTAAGTAAATAGCCTACATTAGTTCCTGCTCAAGATTAGATTCAACTTATTGTTATTGCACAGATTACAGGTACTGAGACAACGAATGCAGTTTAGCTTCTAACCAGGTGCAACAAGCAGTAAAGTGAAAAGTATGTTCACAATCTACAGAATAAATATATAATGAATTGAATGATGAATAAAGTGAGGGGTATGAATACACTAGATATCAGCCTGTGAGCAGTATGAACAGTGTGTTAATCGTTAATGTCAGATATGTACTAAGTAATAGCATACATAATTTCATGATGGATTAAACCACATTTATTTCGTTAAAAAAAACAAAATGATTAAATGCAGGGTGAATTGCCCTAATGTGGAACATTTTTGCATTTCAGACTTCGGGAATATATTGCGACATGAAGCCGATACAATAAATCAAAATCCAGTAACATTCTGAAATCCCCAGGATGTGTCCTAATCAAACCAAAAGAGAACATGCAGATATTAAACCATACAACAAGAAATGGTAGACATATTAGTACTCTTAGTGCCAAGTTGTCTCAGACAATCTGTTTTCCTAATGTGGGACAGTTCTGTGCAAAATGTGGGACACTGAAAAGTCACCTTCATTCATGTCATAAAAAATATCAGGCCAGTAACACTCAAAGCTACAGTAAATGTGCAATACCATGCTATGTTACTATTTATAATGTTATTGTTGTTACAACAGAAGATGTTTTTATTTAAATTGAAGTTAAATGCATCAATCTGGTGCACTGAGGGCAAAATTAGTAGATTTGTGGATACGGCACTCATATGAAACAGAACTGTTCTTATAATGTGTGTTGGAAGGTATTAAATTACTATGCATATGTTATTGTGTAAACACACAGCTGATCACCTGAGAGCTGCCGTTTCATTCAGAGCGTTTAAAAAACGACGGTCTGATTTCAACAACTCAATGTGTGATTATTATAGCAGTAATATTAGACACTAATAATACAGTACACTATTAACACTGTACATATTATTGTTTGCCCGTGGGATTAGGATGATCGGTAGAGAGCCGCTGCGTCGGATGTGATATAAAAACAAAGCGATTATTGTCGTTGTTGTAAACTCACGTGGATTAAATGTAGTGCATTCATTTCAACTCGCGAAATATGATACATTAAATGATCGCGAGGATCGCGATCGAACATCGTTTGTTTGACCCTGGATGCATTTCCTGATCTAAAAACATAGCGATGGTTTTGTACTTACGCCAACGTGAATTAAACATTATTTTGTTAAATAAAAACATGGTGATGTTTAGTAAATGATTACATGTCTCTTACTTAAGCACAGAATGTGATCCTATCCGTGACATAAATATCCGCTATATCAGATCCCTGTAGATCAGCTGTTTATTTCACATGAGTTTCAGTGTGGCAGCTTTTCACGGCTCCCCCTGGTGGATCCATGATCCATTGCAGTTGGTTTCATTATAATTAAATGTATTTATCAAGGGGGCGTTTCAAATCCTGCGGGGGGGTTTTCCTTTTCAGCAGGGGCCCACCCCGTGCCGATCACGGACCCGCCCGGGTAGGCGTCTGAAACGAAGCGCTACATCTGTATAGCAGGGAATATCTGCTGTGAATATCAATTGCGTCACTCAAATGCTTGATTTTATATCAATATTATTCGGCTGAAAAGCAAATTTGTCCAAAAGTGCTACTAATTCGTATCTTTTGATAACAACCTCTGATCGGTTCTTGATCAGTAGGTAGCACCCCATTTGTACATATCCCGCATCCAATGGTACCCTCCCTGAGTCTATAGGACCTCAGGGGGCGGAGCTAGGACAGAGCGTCAGATTCTGAAAATAGGATTTCACGTTTTTTTAATTAAAAATATTTTATAGGAGCGAACGGTAGCAGCTGGATCCCTAAAAGTATATACCAGTGTACTACATATAGCAGGGAATATTTGCTGTGAATATCAATTGCGTCACTCAAATTCTTGATTTGATATCAATATTATTCGACTGAAAAGCAAATTTGTCCAAAAGTGCTACTAATTCGTATCTTTTCATAACAACCTCTGATCGGTTCGGGCTCAGTGGGTAGCCCCCCATTTTGTACGTATCCCGCATCGAATGGTAGGCTACCCTCCCTGAGTCTCTATAACCTCAGGGGGCGGATCTAGGGCAGAGCGTCAGATTCTGAAAATAGGATTTCACGTTTGTTTAATTAAAGATATTTTTTAGGAGCGAACGGTAGCACCTGGATCCCTGAAATTTGCTGTGAATATCAATTGCGTCACTAAAATGTTGATTTTATATCACTATTATCCTTGACCAACACGGCACACTTGTTGTGTGCCGTGTTGGTCAGGACTCCGTGGAGAAGAGATATTGTATCTCAATGGGACATTCCTGGATAAATAAAGGATAATAAAATAAAAAATTAAAATTCGACTGAAAAGCAAATTTGTCCAAAAGTGCTACTAATTCGTATCTTTCATAACAACCTCTGATCGGTTCGGGCTCAGTGGGTAGCCCCCCATTTTGTACGTACACCAGTGTACTACATATAGGATATATATATATATATATATATATATAATATATAGGAATATTTGATGGCATCAATGGCAGTAATGCATGATGGCATTTGGTTGAAAAAAAAGTTCTGGGTGGGTTAGGGTTCCCATATTTCAGATTCCTGATCTCGGCCCTATTTAGATGCCCCTTGTGAAAATATGATCTCTTTAGCCCTTTTCAAAGTCCCTTAAACACTTATGCAGCACTGCAGCTTCTCAAAAGGCCTTAACGGAAGGTTTTCTTAGATTTTAAGCCATAACCTTTGTCATTTAGTTGCACCAGAGTCATCAATCTGCATCTGCTCTCTGAGTCGGTTAAAATGACATCAAGCTCAGAGCGGTCGGACCTTCCTTTGTGCCGTAAAGGGCACCGTACGGCATGAAAACGTGACCTCTGACCTTTGGAGCTTTGTTAAATTTCGAGCTGTAACCTTTGACATTAGGAGCAACAGAGGCATCATATGCATGTACCTTTCGAGCCGGTTCTAATGAGAGCAAGTTTCAAAGCGGTCGGACCTTCCTTTTGCCGTAAAGGGCACCGTACGGCAATGAAAACGTGACCTCTGACCTTGATTTTGACCTTGTCAAAGGTCTTAGGGTCCCCAAATGTTGCAAGCGGGTTCCACACAAGTTAAGCAACACACTCTCAAAGTTTCAGAGCGCCAGGCACCATTTCTTTTTCTTTTTAAATGTTATGCAGGGGAATAAATACACGAGAGATGGATCAGACTTACTCTCCGTAGTGCATGATGGAGTTGAGGTCATACGGTCAGGTTCTGAGTGTCTCCTTGTTTCACCTCGAAGTTGCTTCGTTTCCCTTTTTAAAATCAGGAATTATTCATTACACACCTTGATTTCTGCAGAACATGGAGGTGGTTTGTTCTAATCATCCTAAGCTACAGCACCATTTTATGTTTTATTTCTGTGCCTTTAAGGATGTGTATCAACTAAAACAAAAACATTAAAACCTTACAATGTACTTCTACATCGAATTGTCCCAAAAATAAATATGCAGTTTAAAATATGCGAAATGGAAAAACTATTCATTGTGTTTTCTTAATACAGGATAATGTCTCCCAGCGAGGTGTTTCACCTGGCATGATGCTGCTCCACTCCACAGAGATGTACTGGTCGCGGTCCCTGCAGTTGTGTTCGTGGTGCATACCCAGAGCATGGATGATCTCATGGCAAACATTACCCACAGAGCACGAGGGGGGCGGAGTACAGCGCCTGGGCTCCTCCTACACATCCAACGTAGGACGAACAGCTGCAGAGACAGAAAAGGCATTTACTCTCCTACTTCTGGTAACATAAAGCCATGCAGAAAGAAACTTTTTAAACCAAATGTATCCATGTGTTGCTGCAGTATAGTTTTCACCCCAAGAAAATCTATCTTCCCAGTTATCATTGGAACTATATCCACTGGGAGAAACTCCTGAAATAAATACAAATAAATAACCTTCAGTCGAGGCTATTTATACGAGAGCAACACTTGTATTTTAACTTCTAATACTTAAAAAACAAAAAGAGTTTGCCTTCATTTGCTGCCTTATGTGAAAAGAAAATATATATTTAAGGTGTTCACAAGTGTTATATTACTACTAGATAGTTATGAGTGTAGACACAAATCAAAATACCTCTAGACAAGAGAAATAATAATAGTTTTGGGTTGAATAGTAACATCTCCAGGGTTGCCAACTCTGACGCATCTGGTGCGTGACAAACGCTTTCACTCTCAATCTCACGCTGCCCAAACTATTCTAACGCCAAAAACGAGATGAACTGGCGATCGTTTTTGGTTGGTTATTTACAATGTTGAGTTGACAGCTGCTCAAGCTGTCTATCCGCTCCCACCCCGCCCCCACCACTCTTAACAACGTTAACAGACAGCAGAGCAGTGGGAGCCGGTTGGTCAATCCCCGACCCATGTTGTGCATGTGCAGTTCTAAGATCCAGTAGAAATGAGAAAAAGTAAAAGTCTGCTGCTTATTGTTCTACGAGGCCAAAATAAGACTATATGAGAGTGAGTTAATTATTATATTGGCAGTTTGGAATAAGTCTATAGATTTGTTTGTGTGTGTGTGTTTCATGTATAGGCCTCTCACGATAATTAATGTTGTTGGATACATTTTCCCGGAAATTGTTGCGATAAACGATAATATTGTCGGCACCGTTGTATGACCATTTTAGACCACTGACATAATGATAATATATGATAATAATTCAAGTACATCCTTTCAAACTGCTAGTCACATCCTCATGTAAATGTAAATGTATCAAGGTCAGAAAAGTTATGGAGTTCATTTATTGTACGATAAGTAAATTAATTGCTTATCGCGACAGGCCTATGCACACAATAAAACAGTGGAAACAAACATGTTGTTTGACTTTCATTAGTGAATGAAAACTGTGTGCCCTTTATAGTCTGCGTCCAATATTCAATGGCATTTTTATATGTACAAAAGTGGTGGGGTACAACAAACTTAGATGTCTATAAGCCTCTGCAGTGAGGTTCATGGCTGGTGAGGCACTGGCACTGACTCTTCAGGTTTACAAATATTATATTTTGACCTAAATCAAAATATAATATTAGTTTCAAAAGCTTTTTTGTCTGATGCTTCAATTAATTTTAAACAGCAGTTCAACAGAAGGATACCCAACAAATGTAATTTTATCATTTAAATATTGAATTGTTCTCCTCTTAGTAAGATCCCATTTTCAAGAAAGATTGCAGTCTTACCTTGACTTGAAGAGTCCATTTGTCTACCTTCTGGCAAAAATCTCTATTATGACTTTTTGTAAAAGTCCTCCTTATGTTCTTGTAGTTTCAAAGTATATCAATAATCTAATTCTAAAATCAATAGAATTTATGATTCGAAATTATAAAAGTAGGGTATACATGTGATATTATCCGGCTGAACAAAAACGTGCATTTATCAAACAGTTTGGTTCTTCCCACAGATCTTATTTGGAGCTATTTTCTAAAATCTATGGAGAAATCTCATTGTTTTTTTTGTCGAGGGAAGCCATGCGCAGCGTACTTCCGGGTTTTAGGACGCGTCAGACTCCTCTTCACACACCACACTTTTCGCGGCACATGTAATACAGCCAATCAGCTCTGAATTATGTGAGATGACGTATGGTGGGGATGGCAGCTCTATGTCCCTATGGTCATTATTTTTTTGCCACACACATTAAATAGACCAAAAGACCTCATGAAAGAAACAAGAACAAGAAGTGAGGATACCCGGACCGGAGGAAGCCCGGGGTCCCTTTCTGGAGCCAGGCCCAGAAGGAGGACTCGTCGGCGAGCGTCTGGTGGCCGGGCTTGCCACGGAGCCCGGCCGGGCCCAGCCCGAAAAGGCAACGTGGGCAACACCTCCGCTTCTCCGTCCGGCGGGCCCACCACCTACGGGAAACAGCGATGGGGTCGGGTGCGCTGCTTTGGGGACGTGGAACGTCACCTCTCTGGGGGGGAAGGAGCCGGAGCTTGTGCGGGAGGTGGAGCGTTACCAGTTGGATCTGGTTGGGCTCACCTCTACGCAGTGTCGGTTCTAGAACCTTACTTCTGGATAGGGGTTGGACTCTATTCTTCTCCGGAGTTGCTCAAGGTGTGAGGCGCCGGGCGTGTGGGGATACTCACAAGTCCCCGGTTAGGTGCTTCGTTGTTGGAGTTTACCCCAGTGGACGAGAGGGTCGCCTCCCTACGCCTGCGGGTTATGGGGGGGAAAACTCTGACTGTTGTGTGGTGCTTATGCAACCCAACAGCAGTTCAGAGTATACAGCCTTCTTGGAGACCCTGGAAAGAGTCCTGTATGGGGCTCCTGAAGGGGACCTCTTAATCTTGCTGGGAGACTTCAACGCACATGTGGGCAATGAGGGAGAACACTTGGAGGGGCGTGATTGGGGAAGAACGGCCCCCCTGATCTGAACCGGAGTGGTGGTTTGTTTACGGACTTCTGTGCTAGTCATGGATGGCCATACAGAACACCGTGTTCGAACATAAGGATGCTCATAGTGTACGTGGTACCAGAGCACCCTAGGAAGAATGGTCCATGATCGATTTCGTTATCGTATCATCGGACCTGAGGCCGTATGTTTTGGACACTCGGGTAAAGAGAGGGGCGGAGTTGTCAACTGATTCACCATCTGGTGTGGAGTTGGGGTCTAGTGGCGGCGGGGGAGCCTCTGGATAGACCTGGTAGCCCAAACGTGTAGTTCGGGTGAACTGGGAACGTCTGGAGGAGGCCCAAGTTCAGGAGCCCTCAACTCGCACCTCCGGCGGAGCTTTTCGGGCATTCCTGTGGAGTTTGGGGGACATTGAACCAAGTGTTCGGAGTTCAAGCCTCTATTGCCGAAGCCCGCGGCAGGGAGCTGTGGTCTTAAAGGTCCTAGTGCCTCAAGGGGCGGTAACCCTCGAACCTCCTGGTGGATACCGGTGGTCAGGGAAGCCGTCCGACTGAAGAAGGAGGCCTTCAGGGATTTGTTATCCCGGGGGACTCCCGAGGCAGTTGCAAGGTACCGACAGGCCCGAAGGGCAGCAGCCTCATCCGTTGCCGAGGCAAAGCAGCGGCTGTGGGAGAAGTTCGGAGAAGACATGGAGAAGGACTTTCGGGCGGCACCAAAGTTGTTCTGGAAAACTGTCCGATACCTCAGGAGGGGGAAGCAGGGAACCATCCAAGCTGTGTACAGTAAGGATGGGACATTGTTGACCTCAACTGATGGAGTGTTCGGGCGTTGGAAGGAACACTTTGAGGAACTCCTGAACCCGACAACTCCGCCCTCTATGTTAGAGGCAGAACCAGATGACGAATCAGATTTTTACTCTCGCAAGGATCCTGGAGGGGGCCTGGGAGTACACTTATTCTGGTCTAAATGTGTTTTGTAGACTTGGATAAGGCGTATGACCGAGTTCCCAGGGAGTTATTGTGGGAGGTGCTGCGGGAGTATGGGGTGAGGAGGTCTCTACTCAGGGCCATCCAATCTCTGTACTCCCAAAGCGAGAGCTGTGTCCGGGTCCTCGGCAGTAAGTCGGACCCATTTCCGGTGAGGGTTGGCCTCCGCCAGGGCTGCGCTTTGTCACCAATCCTGTTTGTAATATACATGGATCGGATTTCGAGGCGCAGTCGTGGGGGAGGGGGTCTGCAGTTCGGTGGACTAAGGATTGCACCACTGCTTTTTGCAGATGATGTGGTTCTAATGTCTTCATCGGTCTGCGACCTTCAGCACTCACTGGATCGGTTCGCAACCGAGTGTGAAGCGTGCTGGGATTAGGATCAGCACCTCCAAATCTGAGGCCATGTTTCTCAGCAGGAAACCGATGGACTGTCCACTCCATGTAGGGAATGAGTCCTTACCCCAAGTGAAGGAGTTCAAGTATCTCGGGGTCTTGTTCTCGAGTGAGGGAACAATGGAGCGTGAGATGGGCCGGAGAATCGGAGCAGCGGGAGCGGTACTGCAGTCGCTTTACCGCACCGTTGTGACGAAAAGGAAGCTGAGCCAGAAGGCAAAGCTCTCTGTCTACCGGGCCATTTACGTTCCTACCCTCACCTATGGTCATGAAGGATGGGTCATGACCGAAAGAACGAGATCGCGGATACAAGTGGCCGGGATGGGTTTTCTCCGCAGGGTGGCTGGTGTCTCCCTTAGGGATAAGGTGAGAAGTTCGGTCATCAGGGAGGGACTCGGAGTTGAGCCGCTCGGAGTTGAGCCGCTCCTCCTCGCGTCGAAAGGAGCCAGTTGAGGTGGTTCGGGGCACCTAGTTAGGATGCCACCTGGGGCGCCTCCCTATGGAGGTGTTCCAGGCACGTCCAGCTGGGAAGAGACCAAGGGGTAGACCTAGGACCAGGTGGAGGGATTATATCTCTTTGCTGGCCTGGGAAGCGCCTTGGATCCCCCAGTCAGAGCTGGTTGATGTCGCCAGGGAAAAGAAAGTTTGGGGCTTCTCTGCGGAACTGCTACACCCCCCCGACCCCCCCTACCCCGACCACGGATAAGCGGGAGAAGATGGATGGACATTAAATAGGAACATATTCTGAGCATGCGCAGTGTAGTTTTTATAGTCACCATTGACTTAGACAGTAAGAGGGAGGGGCAGGATCAGGTGTTTGTCCCACATGGCTCTAAACAGCTCAATAGGCACACACTGTAGACACTAATTAGAAGAACACAGACTAAAACAGCAATGTACAGACGAATCAGATGATTAAACATGATCTTAAAATATATTTAATATATTTTTTAATTTATTTTTTGCATTTTTTTGTAATCATTACTTTTAATACTTTCTGCTGACACTAGGTGGGGCTGTGCCCCTAATGACCAGTCGCCACTGAAAATTATCAATCAAAAAAGCGCAGCGCTGGCTCAGTGAACTATAGAAACTAAGCATTCTTTAAATAGCCTTTCCACAAGCTTCCTGTTGGTTGTTTTAGCAGAATACCCTGTGACAGTGACTCTTTCTAGAGAAGTCAACCAGCTCTCTTTTAATATAGATCTATAACATCTGTCATTAACTGTGTTGTGGTGCGGTCCCAGCATTAGATGGGTTAATGTGTGTGTTTGAGTCAGTCGGTATGTTCTTCTTTTAACTCACTTGTTCTCATGATGCCCAGAACATAAAACTGATGACTCTTAATGAGCTAGTTTGGCAGTACATTACATATCATGACATTTATCTATGAACATTTTTAATGTGTTATAGGTTTTTTTCTATGACGCCAAGAGTGACTTCCAACCAGTATTGAAGATGAATCCAGATTTTGAAGATGCCAAAGTGAGCCTGAAACAGACACTTCTGGGGTATACTACGAAGCAGGGAAAACTCGGGGTTTCCGGTCCTACGAAGCTGGTTCTTTTTTTAGCAGGCTAGATCTCCATGGTAACTTATGCTGTGCGGCTAACCTGGTCGAGACCTGGGGTGTATACTGCGAAGCAGGATTTTCGCTTAGCCGGCTAAATTCAGGGAAAACTCCGGCTTTCCGGTCATCCGAAGCTGGTTCTCTTTTTAGCAAGCTAGATCTCCATGGTAATATATGCTAAGCAGCTAACCTGGTCGGGACCAGGTTAGGTTGCAGGCTAAGAGCTCAACTCAGTGAAAACACCGCCTGCTGACCAATCAGAGCTCAGTGTGCGGAGGAAATACAGTTTAAACTGCCGTTGCAGGAAAGACGGCCGGCCAAAATCACCGACTGTGAAAATGAATTGAACATCACCTCCCACCTTCATAGCAATCTGACTATTATAACTATTATACTATTATGTTAAGAAAGCTTAATTAAATATCTGCCACAACATAAGTAACCGGATCAAAGTAACATTACGTAGCCTACACTACGCAGCACTGTGAGTGCAGACATCGATATGTCCCATTATCATTCATATCACATCATAATGTAATCATATATTTCCTTATCTGAGTCAGCTGAGCCGTATCTGGCTGTGCAACACTCAGTGTCACATAGGCTACTGCATAAGTATTATTTTAAGCAACACATTAAGTTGACGAAACACTCGAGTCAAATGTAATTAAAGTCAGATCCACTCGTGTCTTAGACGGGGCAGTGATATCAATAAACCTGTTAATGTACGCATTCAAACACCTTTCTTATAGCAGCTGTATTCACCTTGCAGGTGCAGCTATGTAGGCTTTGATCCTGGATAGAAGTGTTTAAGTCATGGATGTTTAAAGTTTAACTTCTTCATGTTCACTAGTATATAAGTTCTACTTTTCATTCAGGAAGTATGACGCTGCGCTGTCAGTGCGCTTCTCCATGTTTGTGATTGGTCGAATGCTCAAATACCACCCCTTTCATGTGAACGGCGCACCATAACTAGATAGGACACGGCTGGGCTTGAGCGATCCACTTGATAACCAGCGTCGTAGGAACAGTTTAGCGAGAGCGCGATGTTTTGGATTAGGGCCTAACCTATCAGGCTCTCCTCTCCTCTTACTCTGCTTCGATCTCTCAGGCAAAAAGCACCACACTCTTCCTATTCCAATCCAAAAAACTATTTTCAATCTTTTCCACCCTCTTGGACCCCCCCAAAGCCCCTCCCCCTCCTCCCTTCTGTCAAGCGACTTTGTTAACCATTTTGAAAAAAAGGTTGATGATATTCGCTCTTCTTTTTCTGACTCACCTTTACTCAACCGCTGGGTCACCAGACCCTCCTTCACCCACACACTAACCTCCTTTCCCCTGTCTCTCCAAGTGAGGTTCTTACCCTCATTACCTCTGCCCGCCATACCACCTATCCTCTGGACCCTATCCCTTCAATTCTCCTTCAGACTATCACTCCTGATATTCTATCTACCTAACCGTTTCTTATTCTCAACCCATTTCATCAACACTTCTCTAACTTCTGGTCATTTTCCAAATATCTTAAGGAGGCAGAGTAAACCCCTCTCCTAAAGAAGCCCACTCTCAATCCGTCTGATGTTTATAAACTACAAGGCCTTGTCTCTTACTCTACTCCCGTTCCTGTCTAAAAACACTTTAAACAACTCTCCTGTTATCACTCCATCAGAACAACCTTCTGGATCCGACACCATTCTGGTTTCAAGGCAGGGTCACTCCACAGAAACTGCTCTCATTGCTGTCTCTGAGGAACTGCACACTGCCAAAGCAATCATCCTCCTCTCCTCTGTCATCATCCTGTTGGACCTGTCTGCTGCATTCCACACGGTGAACCATCAGATCCTCCTTCGCACTCTCCTCAAAAACTTGGAGTTTCAGGCTCTGCACTTTCTCCCTCCTCACCTCATACCTCAAGACCCGCACCTACAGGGTAACTTGGAGAGGGGCCGAGTCCGACCCTTGTCAATTAACTACAGGGGGGTCCCTCAGGGCTCTGTCTTGGTCCCCTCCTCTTCTCCCTGTACACAAACTCGCTCGAATCAGTCATTAGCCCGCATGGTTTTTCATACCACTGCTACGCTGACGACACCCAATTAATTCTGTCCTTTCCCCGTTCAGAGATCCAGGTCGTCGCACGCATCTCTGCTTGTCTAGCTGACATCTCTCAGTGGATGTCTGCTCATCACCTCAAGCTCAACCTTGACAAGACTGAACTGCTTTTCCTTCCGGGAAAAGATTGTCCCACTCTTGACCTGACAATAGACATCGACACCTCTGTTGTTTCCCCGACTCAGACTGCAAGGAATCTGGGTGTGATCCTAGATAACAACCTGTCCTTCACTGCAAACATAGCTGCTACAACCCGCTGCTGCAGATACACGCTTTACAACATCAGGAGGATACGTCCCCAGCTGACACAGAAAGCGACGCAGGTTCTGGTCCAGGCTCTCGTCATCTCACGCCTAGAATACTGCAACTCCCTCCTGGCTGGTCTACCTGCATGTGCCATCCGACCTCTGCAGCTCATCCAGAATGCAGCGGCTCGTCTGGTCTCCAACCTTCCAAAATGTTCCCACACCATGCCGCTCCTCCGCTCCCTTCACTGGCTTCCGGTAACCTGCTAGAATCCACTTCAAGACACTGGTACTTGCATACCATGCTGCGAATGGATCTGGCCCTTCCTACATCCAGGACATGGTTAAACTGTACACCCCAGCGCGTGCACTACGCTCTGCATCAGCCAAACAACTCGCTGCACCCGCACTGCGAGGGAGACCCAAGTTCCCATCAGCAAAAACACGTGGGTTTGCTATCCTGGCTCCAAAATGGTGGAATGAGCTCCCCATTGACATCAGGACAGCAGAAAGCCTGCACATCTTCCGGCGCAGACTGAACACTCATCTCTTTCGACTCCACTTCGAGCGATAGAATTACTAACAAAAACTGCTAACAGAGCACTTATATACTAATAAAGGACTGGCTTATCTAAAGCCAGTTGAGTAGCACTTGAAATGTTTGGCTCTATGAAACCTGATACTTATATACTTATATGACTCTGTTTTCTTCAAGGTTGTGTCTTCCTGGTCGAATGTATTATTTGTCGCTTTGGATAAAAGCGTCAGCTAAATGCAATGTAATGTAATGTATGTTCTCTGAGGGGAGGCTCACCTTCCCACACTTTGGGAACCCCTGATCTAGAGAATTCGACGCACTTATTATGGCTGCCCTGAGGGACTTCCAGGTCATTTCACTTGGTTAGGAAGGTTCCAAAGCTAAATGGACTATTCGACTGCAGCCAAAGTGTCAGAAAACAAAACCCTCTCTCTTTTCCTCCGTATACCCAAATCTCTAAAAACGGGGGTACAACGGAGCTGAAGAAGTAAAATCCTTTTCTGTTAGATGTTTTGGTTTTACACCTCCTTTTTACTTTACCTTTTTAATGAATGTAGTAGGATATCACATATGATACAAAACCCTGAACATCCTGCTAAATTAAAAGTCATGGTCCTAAAGGAGTGATGATTTTAATGACCATGAAATACAACGGCCCTTATTAAGGTTTAGCTGGGACTTTGCAGTGTAAGAGAAGTAGCCTATTCAGATATTTTACTTAAGTAAAGTTCTTATACTACACAGTACAAATACTCTCTCTGATACAAGTAAATGTCCTGCATTAGAAACGTTACTTAAGTAAAAGTAAGTGAGTATATCAGCAAAATGTATAGTATTTAAACGTAAAGTATATGCAAAGAAACATACCAAATATATAAAATTGTTCAAAACAAATAAGTAAATTAACTTAATGCTCATGCCAAATACTTACTAATCTCTAAACTGGTAGCTGATTAACAGATTTAGCTGTTCTCACTCATTTATAACTTCATCCGACTGCTTTGGCCATGCTTCAGTATTATTACTTCAGCTTCTTTTTTAATGAAAGATATTTCTATACCCTCCCCACTCAGTCAGCCATTCTGCTTCCTCAATGCCCTAAATGTTGGGATTCCCTTCACACTAGATTACACAGGCCTGCTCAATCACTTCATCAGGCAGTAATGTGTTCCACCTGTGTGTGGTTATATCTGCTGAGCAGGACCCTCCCTCATCCTCAACAACTTCATTTAAAAAGTGCAAAAACCAGGGACCTTCACCTCTCCCAACTCTTGCCATGGGTTGTTTAGCTGGATTGGGGTTTGTAGTTTTATGTATATATTTTAAATTAAGGTTATTTTTCTTTATACATTTAAAACATATTCAATCTTTTTCAGGTGGTTCATTCTCCTTGTAGCAGTTGTTAACATTGAGCACAAATAAGCCCCCAATAAGTACGTTTTTGGTCATTTTGTGATATTTTTCAACCACACTTGTGTGCTGCTATCTAATATAAATGTTTAATCCCAGAGATAAACTCTAAATGCCTTGGAAACTTGCTGCGTGTGGATTGTCAGTCGACTTGGAGGAAGTTTTTCTTGAAGTGTCCGCTGTCATAAGTAATGTGAAATTTCAAGTATATTGCTTTTTCTTAACTTAATCTAACTTTTAATCAAACTTTTCTTGTTTGTTTCCTCAGATACACTCTTCAATTATCCTCACGCCAAGTTTATTTCTAAGTGTGGCTTCACCATCAAGAAAGACCACCTGGGAAACGCTGTGATTTATGCCATCCGTCCAAAACTGTTTTGCTCAAAATGTGGTAAAAAACGACCTGAATGCTAGTTTTGTGACGCAGCACCCTAATGTTTCTTTGAGTGGGCAATTGATTTTGAGACTTGTTTCCATGTGTTTTTAGGACGATAAAGCATTCACAACAAAACTAGGTCTGCGGCTACAATCTGACAATGTGGTAGACAAGTTCTTATTCTGGTGGAAGAAACTTGCTACTTCTCTTCCTGGGCCTCCCGGGAAATTATCTGTAAACCCAACTACATGGAGGCAGTGAACGCAGCAATGGCCTGTTCCCGTCTAGATGATTAGTGGCCTGATGCCTCGGTATGAGTGTCAGGCCGGTACATTTCATGTCACTGCAGAGATTGATTATCACTTATGGAGTGGCCTCATTTCTAGGTGTCTGTGAAAAAAGGCAGCTCCAAATGATTATAACCTGCCTGCATACCCCTACTCGGATCCCCCGAAAAGCGGCTGAGGTAAAGATTGGCTAATTTTGCCTTTTTTTCTTCTTTTTCTTATTCTAGAAACATCTTGTATGTAATTCTTGATATTTGCCTCACAGCAGCCCATGGACGCAGGCTCCAGAATCGCCACAGTGGTGTTCCTCACTCCTGAGGAGAGGGTCATGCAGGTGGACGAAGCCCAGCGAAATGGTTATGGGATCTCAAGCACTCCTACAGGCTGGTTCTGCGAAGCCCAAATCCTTCACCTGAACATACACCAAGGATGTAAGTGGACTGCAGTTCACTGAGATTCAAACAACTCTCACTTGATATCTTTCCCCTCAGGCAGACTTGTTAAATCACTTGCAGCCCATTAGGTACTTGCTTACACTTACAAACCATAGATACAATAATGTAATCAGATGGATTACTTTGTCTGGAAATATAGTTGGCACTCTTAAATCAGTGAGTTCTTATTTATAACCCCCCATATTTTTAGGAGGACATTATTATGTTACACAGTATGCATTTACATCCACATGCTGTGTAATCTCCCCCCACAGGTAGCAGGTGTGCCGATGACTGTGCTCAGCACCTCGATTATATTTGAGAAGACGAAGCTGACGACTCAAGTTTATGCAGGAGCTGCTTGTCCTCAAGCTCAGGGTAATGTAAAGAGACTCACTGATGTCATGTCTTCTAGTGTTTTTCACTGGGAATTTGGGGCACTTTTTACAGTCAGGAATTAAAAAAAACATCTGCCACTATTATTTCTGATTCCAGCATTTTTTAAATATCAAACTTTTCAAAAAATGTAGCCAAAAATATCTTCCCCACAGAATTGTTATCTAGGAAGAAGTGCTTTATTTATTTAAATGACACTTTAAGGATGTGTTACTGTATGTCGCTGCTAAATTCATAATTTGAATTCTCTTTTTTCAGATTGTTTAAATAAATACGACGGATTAACCATTTGTCTAAATGTTTTGAGGATTTCACTATTTCGGAAAACGTTATAGCCCTTTCCTTAAAACTTTCCATGTTAGACCCTAAGTGCTGTATATATATTTTTTGGTGTACAGGTGGGGTTTTTCTTTACTGAAACCTCAATCCGCTGGTTCCTGCCGAGGCGCATTGCCCCTCTGATTTGCCCGAAAACACTTCAGACTGTTGGAGGTGAACATGGGCGTCAATGGGAGGAAGCTCGAAGCTTCAGAGATATCGGCCAGAAGCCTATTCCCTGACTCTCGATGACCTTTACGTCATTGTTGAAATTCCTATTGGGGCTGCTGGTTGCCAGATCAAGGTTAGATAAAACAATTTAGTCCATAAATTGACGAGGTCGTTTTAGTCATGCAGCTAGTCAAAAAAAAAAAATCTGAAATGCTACAAAAGGGCAAAATGTAGATGTTTATATTTCTTGGATCTAAAGAATTTCTCAACAGTGGAGAAATCGGCGTAGTTAAATGGTACATTAAGTTATTTTAGACTTTAGAGACAGTTTAACAAGCATTCACACTTTGTTGTTTCATGGATGATAACGCTACTGAAATCCTGTGGTATGTACAAAACAAATGTAAACGGATCGTTTGAGTATGTTTGACTGTTGCATCATCTAGTGCTTCATTGCCAGACAAATGTCCCTTTTTCTTTTAATCTGTAGATGATAATGTTATTCAGGAAAGGCCTTACTCAGGATGTTTGTTTATGCAGAGTCATGTCCAGGATGGTCAGTACTTCACCTCTTATATGAATGAGCTGATGCTCGAGTTGCTCTGGACTGAAGACGACACTAATGAGGACACGAGATACAAAGTCTTCCTCCCCGTCGAGACCCCCCTGCATCTTCAACCTCCACAAGTCATTGACGGTGAGTCATATTATCTTGGTACTCATGCTACTTTTTTTACATAAATTGCAACCTGCCTTAATTTCTTAATTTTTGACCTACAGCCACGTTCCCAAGGAGATGATTTTAGTAAGGCGTTGATTGGGCCGGTGGCTTTGATGTAATGCTAAAGAACATCAGGTCCCCCTATGAGGTTTTGTCCTTGGCCGACTGCTTTGCCAGAGGCTTTAAAGTCTTTGACAACATGTCCCCTAACGGTTTGCTCCAAGGTCTATACTGTTGACGTGCCCTTCACGGACCGTGTCGTAGGACAAATGGTGAGCCTTACACTCAACGTGGGAAATGCGTTTCTTTTTTCTTTTGTCAGCTAATAACTATCTGTTTCTCCCAACAGAAAGAAATGGGGGTTACAATTTACACCCTTTATCTGACCTTTGGCTTCCTGGTCCTGCCAAAGCATGCTCCATTTACTGCCACTGCTTATCTGAGAGCTAAACTGGAAGACATAGGTCTGTACCCATGGATAAGAGGAATTCATAACAAAACGAGCACAGTTGTTTCAAAGTATTTCCCTCCCTCTGCAGCTCCTCCCTCTGCAGCTCCTCCCTTTGCAGCTCCTCCCTTTGCAGCTCCTCCCTCTGTAGCTCCTCCCTCTATCTCAGGTAGCTGTGATGATAAGAATTTCTTTGTCCTCGTGAAATACGGGACCAAAGGATTCAACTTTCAGACCATAATGGGAAAACGAATGCTGAACGAGAGCCTGGCTCAGCAGTACGGCATCATGGGGAACGACACACATTTCAGTTTGATTGTACCATCTTCTGCAGCTGATGCTACGGTCGAGGTATGACTCTTAACCAAAGTTTTAAATGTGCAGGGATTTGGCAACATTTGTCAAGATGATAGTCCTCTATAAATCATAATGTATTGTTTCTGAAAACTTCTCAGGCTGTTGCGTCGTCATCCATCAAGAGCAGACTGGATGTGACTCTGAGATATCCGAAGACCAACAAAACTATCCAAGACTTCTCCTTGGCTTGCAACTTCGTCACAAAGCTAATTGGTTTGTTAAAGAGAATACGTTTTCTTATGTAGGCTTGAATCTCCAATGCATACAAATGTCTGATCGTCTTTTTCAGAGTGTTTCCCTAATGGGACCATCACGGCTATGGCTATAACCCTGGAGTCTGTTCCCAGTCTGAACCCCCGACGGCTCACCCTCAGAGACCCCGCCTGTGGCCCCACATACAGCAACGACCAGTACGCTTATTTTGTCTTCACTGCAAACTCCTGTGGGACGACCAGAAAGGTAAAGCATTCTGCTGAACAGCTTGCTGATTGCGGTAGAATTAAAACTGAGAAACGACTTCTTTCAATTTGTCTTTTCTTAGTTTTTGCCCAATATGATGCTGTATGAGAATGAAATCTCCATCACAGATGAACTTGAATTGGGAAAGCTGTCACAGTCGAAGGAGCCGGAGTTTGAGTGAGTATCTCGAGACTTAGAATCACCAAGCTGAAGGTTGGATGATTAATCTATTATCAAAGCTGTTCTTTGAAAAATGACATGGAAGATTAATTAACAAAGTGCTTCCGGTTTTGTAAATGTAAGCTTTTTAATGCTTTCGGTTTGTCTTGACAAGATAAACTTCAGGTCATTGGGTTTTAGACTTTTGGTCAGAAAAGAAAAATTCTCATCTTGGACATTATTCACAGTTGCATGTTTTTGGAGCAAAACGGTTAAAGGCGGCCTATTTTCAGTTACAAAAACCATATTTGTAACTCGATGGGAAAACTTCAAAAAAATACATTTCAAAAATGTGTTATTTGTAGCCGTACACATTCATGTTCACCATTATGTAAACTGACAGTCTGACGCCAACTTTAAAACAAATGCAGAGACTTTGTAGGCTAACCACGTCACAAAACTTAGAACTTTAAAAACTCTTAAATGGTATTTTCCTTATTGGAAGTCAACTGGTATGCCATAAAGCCTTCTATGGTGCAATCCCAGATGTTACCGGTGGGTAAGAATTTAACAGTTCTAAGTGTCCCCCCTTAAGAGTTTTCTTCTTTCAGGCTTAAGGTGTTGTGTTACTATGACATCAACACAAACCAGGCTATGGGCTTCAACAGCCGACCTCGCAGGAGTGAACCGTACGCTGATGATGCACAAGGCGAGATGCAGGTTGAAATGAGAGTTGCTTTGGGTAAAGAAAATTCTTCAGGCCTTGTGTGTTTTTATTTCTTTTTCTCGCATGCTTGCCAAGGATTAGATTTATTTTTGAAGTCTTTGAAGTCCTCCCAAAGCTAGAAACTGGGGGAAATAAGAGTTCTATCATGTCAACACGTTGAAAAAGCTTAATGCAAAGAGACAGGATAACACTTTCTATCAAAATGCAGGATTTTGGGCAACTTGGAGACAGTTCATATGAATCTAGTTACTTTAAGTAATTGGAATGTTTTTTTTTTTCATAAAGTTATTCTTTAAACCAATGAACTGAGTTGGCACCTGGGATGTTGACTACATCCAAGTTAAACTCTTCTGCATTATGTACCTTAATATTTCTATTCCTGTCTGAATCCTTAATAATTCGGGCCAACATGTTCTGCTTCACTTCAGACGACTCCTACAGTGCGTTTCACCGCGTAGAGGACGATCCCAATACAACAGCCGCTGTATTTAGAGGTGGAACTGATGGGATCTTACAACCCTAAAGTATATCTTGAGCTGGCGCACTGCTGGGCGACGCTGGAGGAGGACAAGATGTCCCTCCCTCAATGGGACCTCATTGTTAACGGGTAACTTGTATATATATTTTTTTTTTCTTGTCCCAATGAACTGTTTGGCAAACTGTACAAAAGGGATGGTTTAAAAATCATAGGGTGCTAATGTTGCAGACTGTAGGACATCTTTACCCAAATAAAATATATATTTTTTCTCCATCGGTTGTGCAAACTCAAGGGACCCGCACCCAGTGATCTTCCACTCTGTTTTGCCTAAGGGCAGAGTTCATTATCCTTCCAACTTCAAGCGGTTTGAGGTCCCTATGTTTGCCTTTTCTGAAGACAAGGATAACTTGAACCGCCAGGTACTATCAGTCATAAGAATAAATGGTCTTGTTTTTTATTTGTTGATGTTCAGATTTTGGAAAACAAAAGTACGCTGTCCATAACAACCCTTAAATCTGTTCATATCTTGTAGGTCTTTGTCCACTGTGAGGTGGTCATCTGTGATGTTAGAAATCCAGTGGATGTGCAGTGTTCAGACTAGGACAACACGATGAAGGGTATGCTCTCATACATGCTGATTTCATTATCCAGTAATGTACAATAAGGTTTACACGTGTTGGCTCAAATTATCAAATGTGAAGATGGCTTTTGAATAAAGTGGCTAAGATATATATATATTTTCTTTTTTCTCCCACAGGTCAAAAACTTGCCGTTTCAGATGACCCTGGTTTCAAAAGCGTGACTTCGGGACCAATCATTATAATGCGCTCCTAAACAAAGTCCTAATAAAATATTTAAAAATAATTCACACTTATAGTATTTACTTGGGAATATTGGAGATTTTTTTCATCTATAGTTGTGTTTTCTATGGTTATTGGGAGGTCCAAACTGATTCTCCATTCCAAATCACATATATTTAAATGTAGTATGTACTGCTTTTTTGGATTTCCAGTGAAGAAGAAGTCGTCTTGCCAATAACGAAGTAAATGCCAGAATATCAAATTGCCCCGAGTTGTATCTGTTGTAATCTTCTGGGCACCCAAATATGGCAATATGGGGACAGACTTTCACAGTGAGTATTTTTGAGATATCCTCAAAACTTCTGCCAAAAGGAAAACACTAATAGGCAGGAGAATAATATATGGGATAGGTTGCAGGGATAGGCTTGACATTTGTCACAGATGTCAATAACAGTGGGATATATTTGTGACAATCGTGCCTTTGAGAAATGAACCCTGTACAGCACCTTCAACTGTATGAAAGTGAGACGAGCACAGGATGAACTCGTATGAATCCTGTTAAGAGCAGTGTCCCACCAGTGATCACCCAAGCTCACACCTAGCTCATCCTCCCAGGCAGCCTTGATTTTAGTGGTATGTGTGTGAGCTGTCATCGGTCAGATGTTTGTTATATATTTTTGAAATAAGTGACTTTTGAAGGGGATCGGAACAAAGAAACTCATCCCATATTTGATTAGGGGGTAGAGAGGGAAAGGATGGAAACAGGGATATGGTACAGTGTCTAATTTGGAAATAATGAACAACTACGAAAGGTATTATCCTTATAAAGCTCTCTAAAAGTCCTCAGGCCCTTCTCATGCCATACAGAGAAAGTGGGGTCAGCTAAGGCAGGTCGGAATAAATGGTTTCCCAATAAGGGAGCTAAAGTGGATGCAGAAGTAAACTTAAAATGCCTCCTAAATTGGTAGTAGTAGTAGATTTACTTATGGGTGCCTTTCCATTCCATAAAAAGCCAGAAATAGCCTGATCAAGAGTCTTAAAAAAATGTTAACGTAGCAATAGGGGAAGACATTGGAAAATAAATAGGTACTTATATTTGTAACAGGCAACAACTTCAAGTTTTGTTCCTTGCGTAGTTACAATATCAAAAACAGGCTCTGGTCAACCTGATCTCACCAGAATGCGTGACTCCACCACGACTCTAGTGATGTTATGTATTGCGCCGAGGCTTCGGGGCGTGTGTCGAGTAATCCCCGAAGCTTTTTGTGAAGCACGTACCGAGGCTTGTATCGTTTTGGGCCAGTGACGTCACCGATGACAAACGAAGCCTCGCTGCCTGTCGATATAACGTGACTGCTTCAGGAAGCGATTCAGATCGGTTGAACCGTTGAACCACAACGCTCATAATACCCATGGATGTATACTAAGAACCATATTACCCCTCCTGTACCCGGGCCCGGTGACACGATGGAATCAAGAGAGCTCAGACCCTCACTCATATAGAGGTCGGAACATGTCATAAGTAGGCTATAAACAGATACAAGCATAAATAAATGTATGAATAAAAACATCAATAAATACAGGAATACATATGTTGCAGTGTTTTCAGGGAGCTTTACTGTAGTGTGTGTGCTGTGGCTCAGCTGGAAAGCAGTTGACTCACGACCGCAGGGTTCCTGGTTCAACGACTGAACAATACGTATTTTTTGTTGTTTATAAAAGCTACAGCTAAATGAGATAATGTAGTTAATAAATGTATTCTTTGATATGGTTTAGCCTTTCTCAGGCTACAACATGATTAAGTTTACGAATATTATTAAGGAATATAAATCCCTCTTTGCAATGTTTACCAGCCTCCTTAGGATTTTCAATCACAATCATTAAACTGTAATAAATACAATATTGTTAACGTGAAAATATGATTTAATGTTCGTTGTTTAGAGTTATTCTAAGGCTTTACTCATTGGGAACTCGGTATGAGATAGAGCACACTGTTGAGATGTCCAATCTGCCTGTTGTACACACTTTGACCAACAGGGGGGTTTGTGTTCAAATGAAGACCATGATGAAGCTTCATGAGATGAACCCTTTTGCGAACCAATTGGCTGGAAAGCTTCAAAGCTTCATCTCGCCATCACTACACGACTCCTTAACACCACAATGCGTGGTGGAGTCACGAACTTTGTTACATGTACGTGTTGGCACCACGCAAACAACCCCTATGTAAAGTGCATGAGGCTCCTTTGTCGTGGTGCACACACGCATTTCTATAACGTCCCGCAGTGAGCTTTTATTCTATAAAACGTTTTTTTAAATCTACTTTATAGCTTGTAGTAACTCACGGGAGGCTTCTTTTATTTTATTTGTATTCATAATAATTTTAATTTTTCGTCAGAATGTAAAAATTACATTAGTTACAAATTTGTGTTCTCAAAAAACAGTGCATTGTGTGTAATGCCACTGTGATTTTTATTAAATTAGTTAGTTTTTAAGGAAGGCCAGAGCTTCAGCTGTGTCAAATAGATTGTTCACTTTAGTTAACTTTATTTAAAAGATAATGATCATGTCCCCTGTATCGTATTACGAGCGTCCATTCCCAGTGGATAACGGAGAATCTTACACCCGGAAGTAAGTATTCTCCTTACTGTCGATTGATTTTACAGTGATATCTGCACTACTCATCGACTAAAAAACACCAGATTATCCTTGTTAATTACACAACATTGATTGGTTTGAATTGTGTACAATGCTTTTGTATTTTCCTCCTTCAATTCGGAGAAACAAAGATTTTTTCGGAGTTTTTGGATGGCAGAAGACACTACACTACCCAGAATCCTCAGCTATCGTTTGGGACTACACCATGAAAAAAAAAAGTTTCGTAAAAGAGAAAATCATACTTTATTCAGCAGTGCTTGCTTTACTCTTTGAAAGTCATCACATGAATGCATTGTAATAAATGGTTTGGCTGCATTAAATATTACACATCTGTCGTAGTTCTTTATTTATCTACAGAGATCGGGCTCAGAATAGACCGGAAACTATTCTTTTACCGTTCTGTTTTAATTTCACAATAAAGTTAGTAGTCATATTTTGTTTTGATATTATTGTTTTTTATTAACTACTAGACCACTGGGTCATGTTAAGACCATCTTTTCTGTGTTGCTATGGATTTTTTCCATCGCTTTTGTGTTACAAATATCAAAACAATAACAAAATAATATTCGTCGTAAACTAAACCGGAAACAGCAGTATATTTTATTTTGTTAACACTGTAAACTTTACAGCTTTTTAACCCAAACCACCTACTGGTTAAAGCACGTTATTGCACGTTTAGAGTAATTGCACTGCAGGAAGATTGTGTTGCTTTTTAATGACTGTTTAAAATGCCTTTTTCTTAATGTCTTTCATTTTTGTAAAGCACTTTTGAACGTATTATATTTTATGAAAACATCTAAATATTAAGAGTACATACAAAATAGTGGGAAAGTAGAAGGTCAATGATATAAATATAGAATAGAAAATATCAAGAAGATACTCAAATGATATCTAGAATAAAACAGTTTAGTGGCTGATAGGATGATGTGCTAACTAATAAGGCTTTAATTAAACATTAAAGAATACTTTAGGTTAAGGTCTTCTTTTAAATAAGAAAAAAGCTTTGGGGTATCTATCTACAGATAAATATTAAGCCTGACAAAGTCTAAATTGCATGGTTTGTTTTGAAACTTGACAATCAACTTTCCTGCAATGTTAACTATGTTGAAGCACTTATTTTAACTGATATTATACACATTAATTATAATCTTATGTATGTAGATAGTATACAAAATGTTCAGAATACGACATTGTAATGGTGGAAGTATACACCCATATTGATAGATGTCTTGTAATGCACTGTTGAGGAACCTGTGATCCTAGTTTTTCATTCATTGCATAACTACACTGTTGTGTATATCATATGATATGTCAATAAACCTTAGAACATCTTGAAATCTTGAAAGGAATGTGCAAAATAGCAATTGTATACAGTCTTTAATTAACTATTAGAGAATAACGAATAATGAATATGCTTTAAAAGGATCTGCAGATAAATATTTAGTCTTCTCAAGCACCAACTATCAAATATCTCGCCTGATTGTTGGCGCTTGACAATCACCTTCACTGAATTTCACTCAGGTGTAACTAAAGTCTGATTTAAGGGTTATTTATATTTCACATCATTAATCCAAATCTGTAAAGTAACTAAAATAAATGTAGTGGAGTAAAAATACCAGGTTAACCTTAAAGAAAGCCCTCAGGATTATAAAAGACCCCCATCACCCTAGCCACAAACTGTTCTGTCTGCCGTCTGGCAGGCGGTACCGCAGCATCTGGACTAAAACCACCAGACACAGAGACAGCTTCATCCCACAGGCTATACGATTATTAAACACCTGAACTTAGAAACAACATCCATAACATTCATCTGGCTGCTACTTAGAAATTATTTATCTAATATATCATATTCCAATCACTTGTTCTTGTTATTTTTGGGACGGGTGGCGCAGTGCTCTGTACATCCGATCATCAGATCAAGGGGGAGTGCTGGGGAACTCCAGTTCGAAACCCGCTCCTGCGGCCGTTGTGTCTTGGGCAAGACACTTCACCCGGATTTGCTCCTGTGGGTATTGTCCACAGTACATGTATAATACCAATGTATACTTGTAAAAGCACCTCGATGACCTCGAGGCGTGAAGATGGACGGTGTGGCGCAGTGTGCTGTGCAATGATCATCAGATCAAGGGGTGAAACCCGCCGCTGCTGCGTCTGTAAAGCCGGTGTGTCCTTGGGCAAGACACTTCACCTGAACTTGCTCCTGTGGGTATTGTCCACAGTTTCTGACCATTGCCATGTACCATGTATGATATATGTGTAATGTGTGTATATGTAAAGCGCTTTGAGTCATTGAAGAAGCGCTATAATAAATGTAAGGAATTATTATTATTACTTCTATATAGACTCTTATTGCACTATTTCACTATTTTTTCTGTGTAGGCATATCTGTTTTATTGCGTAGCACTGTTGGAGGAGCCTGTGACCTAAGGGGGGGGTAGGACACGTTCCTGTTTTGAATAGTGTGCCGTCGATGGGTTTCATTCCATTTCAAAAAATCCTTTTTGACGCTCTGTGTACATTTAGCACACTGCCACTCCAACATCCAATCACAGAGGTTGAGGACTGATCACGGGTTTGTCAAGCTAAGCACATGGTGTAGTCCCAAATGATAGCTGAGGATTCTGGGTAGTGTAGTGTCTTCGGCCATCCTAAAACTCCGAAAAAACATTTGTTTCTCCGAATCGAAGGGGGAAAATACAAAAGCATTGCACACAATTCAAACCAATCAATGTTGTGTAATTAACAAGGATAATCTGGTGTTTTTTAGTCGATGAGTAGTGCAGATATCACTGTAAAATCAATCGACAGTAAGGAGAATACTTACTTCCGGGGTTACAATTCTCCGTTATCCAATGGATGCTCGTAATACAATAGAGGGGACATGATCATTATCTTTTAAATAACGTTAACTAAAGGGAACAATCTATTTGACACGGCTGAAGCTCTGGCCTTCCTTAAAAACTAACTAATTTAATAAAAATCACAGTTGTATTACACACAATGCAGTTTTTTAAGAACAACAATTCGTAACTAATGTAATTTTTACATTCTGCCGAAAAATTTTTTTTTTATTATGAATACAAATTAAATAAAAGAAGCCTCCCGTGAGTTACTACAAGCTATAAAGTAGATTTAAAAAAACATTTTATAGAATAAGAGCTCACTGCGGGACGTTGTAGAAATGTGTGTGTGCCCCACGACAAAGGAGCCTCATTCACTTTACATAGGGGTTGTAGAATTTAAATCTCAGATCTGACCACGTGAAACTGTCACTGCGTCCAGTTTCTGTCTGGGCTCCATTTAAATCCGCACCCCTCTGCGTTGTCGCCCATCAGCTGTAGAGAGTTAACTAACTAGAGGGGCGTGGCACCTTAGCTGTGAGAACTCAGCAATCAGGCGTCCATTTAGGCAGCTGTTTCTTGAGCGTCAGCGGCAGCCGAAGACAGCCGAAGACATTGGAGTCACGAGGGTGGCAAATAGGAGGCAAATCCTACTCTAATTTGAGCTAAGTATCACTGGTGTCTTATTCTTATTTTTCTTTTGTTTAGCTTTCTAGCCCCTCATGCTATAATCATGTGTATTTTCTCCATTCCTGTTCATGTGTCTTCTCGCAATTATCACTGGCCCCGTGTATCTCCTAATCGCTATAACCGGCCCGCTCTCGTCTATCCCACGTGCTCCACTGAGATACAGCACCTAGTTTCAGGCGGCCTGTGGAACTGCCAGTCAGCTGTTCCTAAGGCTGACTTCATCTCTGGCTACGCCTCCCTGCAGTCTCTGGATTTCCTTGCTCTCACTGAGACGTGGATTACTCCATCCAACACATCCACCCCAGCAGCTCTCTCCATACTCTAGGGATCAGGTGGAACACTGGTTGGACATTTACTACCGGCCGCGGTCTGCCTAGTGCCAGGGTAGTTGTGTCCATATAACCGACCGCAATGCATAGCGGGAAGTCGGTTATATAGACATTAACAAAATAAGTGTTTAACGGTGATTTAAACTAGTTTATGCGGGGAAAAGAGTGCTCAAAATCGGATTAAACAGGACATTTCATCCACACCTCACGACTCCCATTAAAAGTGATTGAAATGTACAGCACTCTGTACATTTCAATCACATTTGACTACCCGACCAGGGTGACTTTCTTCCCCAGGAATTAGTGTCTTAAAGCTGGCTAAGATTACTTTAAATGCATGGTGCACATGGCTCTATTACCCATGAATTAGTGTGTGAAAGCTGGGTAACTTTGCTGTGAATTTAAGGGAGATATGGCCCTTTCAAACAGGGAGATGTACAGGCCTTTATTACCCACGAATTAGTGTCTGAAAGCTGGCTAACATTACTTTAAATGCATGGTGCACATGGCTCTATTACCCAGCAATCAGTGTGTCAAAGATGGGTAACTTTGCTGTGAATTTAAGGGAGATATGGCCATTTCATCCACACCTCACGACTCCCATTAAAAGTGATTGAAATGTACAGCACTCTGTACATTTCAATCACATTTGACGACCTGTGTAGAGTGGCTTTCTTACCCATTAGGTACACCGACAAAGGCACCTCTTCGGGGCCGCTCCAAGACCCCCAAAACACGGACTGAGGAGCTCCAGGATCCAGTGACTGGTCCCTCTTCGGGACATGTCTTGGTAGGGAGTCTTGGTAGGGAGCCGGGCTGTGCTCCTCTCCAGAGCTCTCCTCTCTGCTGCTGTCGATGCCGCCGCCGCTGCTTGCAGTGACTCTGTGAAGAGCAACCGAATGTCCGCAGCCTCCTTCAAAGAAGGATTATTCGCGTAAAATTTGTCCGCAGTTGCAGTGTTGTGACACATGAAATCACTCACTCTTTGGCGGTTGCCTTTGTCTTGAAACCTCTTCGCATTATCGGCGTGGACTGTGCGGAGGTCGGTGAAGTTAATGGGACCGTGGAGCCCCACATCAGCCCATGCCAACCTCAGGGAGTAGGCAAGCTTCCTGAACGGGTTCTTCCCCTCTGTGTATAGAAAGTAACGGCTCTGGGTGCAGGTCAGCGTACCCTTAATTTCCAGCCACCTCTTCATCCATCCAAATTCTTCTACGGTGAGGTACAGCTGCGCTTCCCCGAACGCGTTGGCCGTCTTGTGGTTGCTTACCTGTTATGACAGAGTTAGAGAGTGTCAATACAATGTCAATCATGCATATAACTGCCGGAATAAATGCATTGATTAATAGCACTCACATGAACCAGGTAGCCGAAGGCAGTGCCAGTTGTATCCGCCTTTCGGACCTCGGCGTTGGTCATGTTGGAGTAGACCCCCGGACGGTGGCCGTAAATGCAGCTCCAATGAAGAGTCATATACCCATAGAGCAGGGTACGGGTTGCGGTAGTCGGATTGCAGGCCATCACATCCAGGAGCTGAGGGATGCGAGTGGTGGTCGAAGTCAAGCATGTCATTAGGTCGTTGTGGCTCGGCAGACCTTCCATCTTGTCACGCTTCACTTGCATCTGGTGGATAAGTACTTTTCTCTTCAGGGACTTCAGGATGGCAACTACTTCCCGTTTGATTAAAATCATGTCGGTTTGGCTGAGCCTGCTCCCCTTGCACGGTGTGTCGGCCATGTACTTGAGAAAGTGTGATATATTCTTGATGTAGAAGTCGGAGGTCGTGACCTGAAGGCTTGACTTCATCAGGCTCCGGGACCACAGGCGTATCCTCTTGAGATCCCTCAAAAAGAGCCAGTCAGACAGGCGATTGAAACCGTGTGCCATGAAACTGAGGAACGATAATAAACTAGGCATACATCAGCTCACCCTGTGTGTGTGTGTGTGTGTGTGTGTGTGTGTGTGTGTGTGTGTGTGTGTGTGTGTGTGTGTGTGTGTGTGTGTGTGTGTGTGTGTGTGTGTGTGTGTGTGTGTGTGTGTGTGTGTGTGTGTGTGTGTGTGTGTGTGTGTGTGTGTGTGTGTGTGTGGAGAGAATCCTTAACAAGCCTCACCTGTGCTTTGTCATTAAGTGGAATATAAAGCAGCTGCTGATGTCTCAGTTAATCATCCAGACACCTTCCTTTTAGACTTGTGTTTTTGTTGGAAGGTGTGCTGGACATTGCCAAGCTCTGATACTGACTGTATTCTTTTTGGTTTGACTGCTTACAAACTGCAACATGCTGAGGCTTGGGAGCATGTAAGTTACTTTTCTTGTAGATTTCTTTCTATGTGTGTACTTAATTGTCTCTAAATGATTTGTTTTATGTGTTCAAGTTTGTTATGGATGGCTGCAGCTATCATCTTGTGTCAAGCCAGGCCTAATGTGAAGCTAAATTCGCAGTCAAGTAAGCTTCAATTCTCATGAAGTCATTTTACACGGCATATTAAGTCGGTTTACATTCTCCTCACAAACCTTTTCTTTTAACAGGCAGTGGGTTAAGGTCTGACTGTGCCGCAAATGTAATGAGACTGTCGTTGGACAAGGCTTTAGCAGTGGGAAACCAGCTTGAGGTGGAGGCGATCAGTAAGTATTAACTGCTAATAATGCAGCTGATTGGTTCATCACTGAGGAAAGGGGTCCCTGACAAAGCTTATTTTCTCCCCTCAGATGGCACCAAGCACATTTTGTTAACACCTAGCATGGCTGCTCAGTGTGGATACAGCATGGAGTCTGACCCGTGGGGTAACACCAGAATCTACACCTCCCTGATGGGCTGCTTTGTGGACAACAAGGTTTGTTTTGAGCTAAAGTGGTTTAACAGCATTCAATGTAATTTTCTACCAAGTTTAGCTGTGCTAATTCTGTCTCAAGTGACTGAATTAATGGCTCAACAAACACATGGTTGCTCCCATTTTTGTCTTTCCCTGAATTTATTTGCAACCCCTTACCGTTAAAAGACCCAAAGTACATTTCCCTTTTTGTTTGGTACATCCCTAAAATATTAGCACTGCTCCACTCAAAACTGTATTCCTCTATTAATCTACTAGGTACTTTCTTGACTTGTTTGTTACATACACAAATATCCATTTAGACTTAAAATGTGTCCCTGAAGGCAAGGATATTACATTTTAAATGACAAAGAAGCTGGAACCAAATAATATTGGAGTTTCACTTAATTTAGTTTTTTTTATATATTTATAGGATGATGCTACATTTAACGTTGGCTTGAGACTTCAGATGTACGGCGAGAATCCATCAGACGTGGTCAGTCATGATGTGTCTCAGACTTGCAGCTACACTCGCTGGGCCTCCAGGGAGATCCTCTGCGACAGGAACTACATGGAAGTAGGTCATCTTTATATTGATGAGTCCACCATCTTGTGTGTATGGAAACGAATTTTAAAACCACCAATTTCTGTTTTAGGTTTCGCACCACATGGCTAACCGTGATGCTAAGGGTCAGACTCGGGATGGTAAAGACGAGAAGCTCAACGCCAATCTTGAAGTATGTTGAATTAAACTGTTCAGGTACTACAGTTTAATTCCTCCCTACACCAATGAGGATTTAATTATTATTTGTTCTTTCCTGTAGGCCTCTGGTGCATCACAAGGTATCTGGAAGATGACGTTTTACACCCCAGAACCAGTGACCATGGTGTTGCAAGAGGCTGAACAAGCCGGCTACACTGCCAAAACTACCTCTAGTCGTCTGGTTATGCGAAGCCCATACAATACAGCAGAGACTTATTCAGAGGATGTAAGCAACACACTCCTATACAGTGTTTATTTCCTTTCCCTCCTTGTCAATTAGGGGCGGTGGTGGTGAAGTCGATAGGGACTTGGCTTGGGAACTGGAAGGTCACCAGTTCAAGTCCCGGAAAGACCAAGTGCTACCGAGGTGTCCCTGAGCAAGGCACCGTTCCCCACACTGCTCCCCGGGCGCCGTTCAAAATGGCAGCACACTGCTCCTAACACTAGGATGGGTCAAATGCAGAGAAATAATTTCCCCACGAGGGATTAATAAAAGTCCATCTTATCTTATCTTATCTTATCTTAATTATATTAAACCTCTCCTCTCTTTAGGTGGCTGGAGTCCCCATGGAAGTTTTCAGGGTGAGCGCCTACTACATGGCACCACAGGGTCTGAATGTAGTGAACTTGGCAGCTGCTTGTCCCAAAGGTGAGTCCTGAGCAACATATTGCCTTCACAGTAAGCTTAATTGTTGCAGTTAACCTCAACAGCTCCATTTTGTCATTAACAGGTGGCGTCCTCTTCACCGAGGATATGATCTCTTGGCACGTACCTCGCCGTGTGACTCCTCTGTTGGATGGCAGAATTACAGTCTCAGAAATGCACATGGGAATCAACGGGCAGAGGCTTGATAGATCTCAGATGGCCGCACGGGGGTACACACTGAGCACCACAGACTTCCACATCGTCGTCGAGATCCCAGTGGGCTCGCCTGATGGTTACTACAAGGTTGGGGAAATCTCTAGATTAGAAATGCAAGAGTCACTAGTGCATTTGCATGTTTTATTGAAATGTCATGAATTATTGCAGAGCCATGCCCCAGATTACCAGTACCACATCACCTACTTTGTGGAGCCCATGCTTGAGGTACTGTGGAGAGAAGATGACACCCAAGATGATACCAGATACAAGGTTTTGTTCCCCATCATGACTCCTCTGATGCCTCAATCTCCCCAAATCCAGGATGGTAAGTCACATTTTCTAGTAGGTATGAAAAAAAATGACATTTGAATTCGGGCTTGCTCGGATATATCCTGAAGACTGCTAAACCATGAAATAAAGTCTTCAGTTTTTACAAAATGGTGTGTTTGGATAGGATTTGAAGCCAAGTACAAAATCTACTTTTGCTTACAAAGGGCTTTTTTGTTTTTTTAATAAGCACTCAATCCAACTACTCAATTTTTCTCTATCAATGTTGTGGCTGGTTTAGAAGTTGTAAACCTGCCACTGTCTGTTCCTCAGACACTGTCCCAGAGACTCGGGTGTTCAGCGTTCTCTTGGGAACCTTCCTCCATGACGTTGAGCTGAGGAACATCACCTTCTCCACCGGGGTCCTCACTGTTGAGGAGAGCAATGCCAAAGGCTTCACAGTCCAAGAACACAGCTTGGCTAATGGCTCCAAGAGCTTCTCTCTTCAAGTGCCCTTTGATGCCGATGTTGTCTTAAAACATGTATGACATTATAGATTCAAAATATCACTTTGTACCAGCATAGTTTCAGTGTTGCTGAGCTTTTATTTCATTTGTTGCAGAATCCTGAGCGCATGGTTACATCCTACTTCCTCCCTCTGATCTTTGGGTTGATCGTCCTGCCTGAAGAAACTCCTTTTGCTCTCCCGGTCGACCTGCAGGCCTCTCTGCAGGATGTTGGTGAGATCATATTGAATTTGCTTTTGACAATATCTTCATGCAAATTGTGTTTTCTAAAATTAAATAAAACATATACAAGAGTAAAAGCTACCCAATCAAATGGATAATGCCTGTTTTGCTGCTCTAGTGTTACCCATCATTGCTGGCACCTGTGACCAGAACCAGTTTTACATCAGCGTGAAGTTCGGGAGTCACGGCTCTAATTTCAAGGCTATCGTTGGACCTCGAGAGCTGACGGCTGAGATGGCTGAAGACTACAATTTCTATGAGAACGGCACACACCTCAGCCTCATTCTGCCATACACTGCCAAGGACGCTGTTTTCGAGGTATGTCAAAACTACAAAATCCCACCATAGATCTTCTGCATTGGCTAACTTTACTTTCTTTTCCACAGCTGCTCACTGCAGAATCAGTCAAATCCAGAATTGACCTGCTTCTGTTGGATCGTGCAAACGACTGGGTGCTTGCTGATCTCTATCTGGCTTGCTACTTCCCCTTGAAAGCAACAGGTAAGATGGAACATGCAAGTATATTTGCTGCTTTAATTGATGGCTTTGTGTTGCTTTACACATTTCCTGCTTCTTCCTCCAGAGTGCCACCCCAATGGCACAATGACCGCTGTGGCTGTGAAGGTTGAATCGACTCGTAATCTGAAGCCAAGTCAGCTGACGCTAAAGGACCAGTCCTGCACACCACAGTTCAGCGACGATCGCGTTGCATATTTCTCCTTCAGTGTGGATACCTGTGGAACCACCAGAACGGTGAGTGTGAATCACATTTAAATTTCAAAAGGGTATTTTGTCAAATGTTAATGCGTTTTTGTTGTTTAATAGTTCTTTGACAACTACATGATGTATGAAAATGAGATCCGCTTGTCTTACAACAACGCCAAAGGAGCAGCCAACACATCACCAGTTGATCCTGATTACAGGTAAAATATTTGATTCTGTATAATTGGAGATGAACACCTTCAATGTATGCATTTATATATTTTATTTTTTCCCCTAATAGGCAAACCATTTCCTGCTTCTATGTGGTCAATGAGACTCAGACTGTTGCCTTCAGCGCTAAACCAAGAACCTATGAGCCCGCTGCAGAGATCGGCACCGGGGAGCTGATGGTGCAGATGAGGCTTTCCCAAAGCATGGTGGCATTTTACAACATCTTGTTCATGCATACAAAACACTCTTTGCAGGTCTCCCTTGAAAAAGAGATCTTTCATCTCAAGGGACCAATCTGATTAAATAAAGGTTTGAAATGAAATGAAACTGTAAATGTCCAGGCCTCCTTTCTCTAACGGGACTCTTCTCCTGCAGATCCATCCTACGAGCTCTTCTACCAAGCAGAGGATTATCCAGTGGTGAAATATCTGCAGCAGCCTCTGTATTTTGAGGTGGAGCTGATGCATTCTACCGACCCGCACTTGGAACTCATTGCTGAGAACTGTTGGGCAACCCTTTATGAAGATAGGACATCTCTGCCAAGCTGGGACATCATTGTGGACAGGTAATGTTGTGCAAAACTAACTACTAACTACTCATTTCATTTGTTAACTGCTGCTTTATTAACTTTTCGAATTCCTTTACTAGCTGTGAGAATCGCAATGACAGCTATGCAACCATTTTCCATCCCGTTGCGAGTGACTCCAGAGTTTTAGTCCCGTCCCACATCAAGCGCTTCTCTGTAAAGATGTTCACTCTCACTAAAGATGACGAGGTTCTGAAAGACCAGGTAAGTCTTGTAAATCCAAATCTGGAGTCTTTTGGCCACTGCTGCATGTAGCCACATGTAATAAATCATCCTGTCTGTCCACAGATGTATGTCCACTGTGATGCAGTGATTTGTGACACAAGCAGCCAGGCAGATGGTTCCTGCAGAGGCCAGTGTGTGCATCCTCCAGGTCAGAGCTACTCAAGACCTGCAGGTGTAAAAAAGGGCAAGTGACCGAGTCTGAACAAATGTAGTCGATCTGGATGTGCAGTTGGTAATCTTTACTTGTTTTGCAGAGCGAAGAAGCACCGACTCAACACGCCAAAGGCAGATCTCCTCTGGGGCAATTATTCTGGCGAACCTTTGAATATTTTCTACAAGTGTTTACATTGTCATTTGCACCTTATGTAATTGTATTCATTGTTTTGTTTGGGACCAGGGGAACAGTTTTATCAATGAATGTACTGTACTGCCTTTTATATTGATGGATGACAGTAACGTCTCGTGTATTTTGATAAAAATAAACAAAACAAAAAGCCACATTATTTATATAGTCGCTTTTATCAATGTATTGCATATTCTGTGGTCAATTTTAAGGGACATATTAATAAAAGCAGGTTCTGTGTCAACCAGTACCCTCATAATTTCAACAAAATGCAGAGAAGCATGAACATATGTAGCAATGATATCCTATATAATAAACAACTACAAATGATAAGTTGATTTAGGCGCTAAATGAAAGACGTTCGGAAGTTATTATTGCCCCGCCTACTTGAGACTCACTAAGACATGATTGGGCGTTTTTTCAAATAAGGCCATTGGTGGATTTCATTTCGGCCCGCAGGATAATTTTTAATTCCTATTGGATCTGGCCCGCCGGTATATTGCACACACACCTTCACTCTATCCTGAGGGTCTCCTGAGCCCAAACATTGATGACCTTGCACCCAAGATGAGATACCAAGTAACTGCTTGAACTAGCATCACAGAGCAGCACACTGACTTTAATGGATGTTTCCTTCTGCACTTTTTCTGTCACGACAACAGGGCATGTTTGGTTTTCTCTTTGAGGGAAATAGTTTTTTTAGAAACTGTTGTTGGCCTGTGGAAAAATGTCATAAAAGCTGCAGATAGAGATATTGAGACATTTAACATTTATGCTAGAATATGTAAAGCAGGATCTACATCATAGTCTATCGTTTCTGGCAGGTAAATGAAGTGATGGTATAAGAAGCTGTTAGTGCAGGGGTTCCCAAACTTTTCAGCCCGCGACCCCCAAAATAACAGTTTTAGTGAATCTCGTGGAAAAATATCTCCGCAATGGAGCGAGTTTAAATTTCACTTTCGATTGCATGATGTAGCCCATGCAGCGCAACACCTACGTCACATGTTTCCACTTGTTTGTACCATTTTCAGGCGATTTGTAAACCGTTCTAGAAAACTGTGTTTTTAGGATTTCAAGAAGCATATAGAACAAACAATGGATGTATTTTATGAACAATTATCCAAGCTGGAAGTAGATTTAGATGTTTTAGGAGTGAGAGATTATTATCTAGTAGGGGAGAAGGGGGTAAATTGAGCCAGTGGATACATTGAACCACCCCTGTAACCAGGCAACGCCTTATAGTTGTAATCAAGTGACTAGAAATTATGCAAGCTCCACCCAGTTCTCATTGCCTGTGAAAGAGAGATGCTCATTGTGGTCTGGTAAGTAAACATTTTTACAAAAAAACATTTTTTGCGTGCCAAGTACATTTTCTAGATGTCAGCTATATCGGCTGTCATGTCAAGAAAAAAGTATCCAGGTTTAAACACACTGTATATGTTGATGTGTTGGCAGCGTATTAAACCATGTGAATCATTAAGCTAAAGATGACTCTGAATTGTAATGCTATGGTATTTTTTCTAAAATGGTGGCTCTGGGGTAAATTGAACCATGGGCCTTGGGGTAAGTTGAGCCAGTTTTTCAATGGAGACATGAATGAAAGTAGGCCAAGTTGATAAGAGCTCATTGTAGGCTACATTTAAAGTTTTTTTAAGAAGTAATATTTTCACTGCCCTTGATCAAATATTAATTATTATCATTGCCATTGATAGGAGACATCCTGAACTATAGGTGTGTGTTTTCATTTGTACTGTGTAATTTCTCCTTGCTTAGAGAACAGCATAACTAACAAATGGCTCAACTTACCTGACTCTCCCCTATATGCATCCAACCCATGCATAATTAATTTTTTTAATTTAAAATAAAATGTGTTTTGTAGGCAGACCATGCAGGCCAGCCCGATGGTCACCAAGGTTCATGTTTTAATAGCATTTTTACAAAAAAAGCCCAGACGAGCCCAACGTGTGAAAAAATGGCTTAAGTGTAAAGTACACAGGCTGTATTGGTATTATTATTT
The DNA here is from genome assembly GCF_902827115.2 of Pseudochaenichthys georgianus. NCBI lineage: Eukaryota > Metazoa > Chordata > Actinopteri > Perciformes > Channichthyidae > Pseudochaenichthys > Pseudochaenichthys georgianus. The sequence continues at coordinate 33,883,801 of NC_047526.1, read as the reverse complement.
GTTTTTCTTTTTAAATGTTATGCAGGGTAAGAAATACACGAGGATGGGTTCAGACTTACTCTCCATAGTGCATGATGGAGTTGAGGTCATACGGCAGGTTCTGAGTGTCTCCTTGTTTCACCTTGAAGTTGCTTCGTTTCCCTTTTTAAAATCAGGAATTATTCATTACACCTTGATTTCTGCAGAACATGGAGTTGGTTTGCCTACAAAAGAAATATTTCTTTGAAATAAAAACAAATATATGCATGGATTGGATGCCTATACTAGATAATAATCTCTCACTCCTAAAACATCTAAATCTACTTCCAGCTTGGATAATTGTTCATAAAATACATCCATTGTTTGTTCTATACCAGTGGCGGTTCTAGACCAATTTGACTGGGGGGGCCAGTTATTTTCTGAGGGGGGCACAATAAATGCAGGACGAAAAAGAGAACTAGACTAGAAGTAATTGTAACAATGCAATACAGTTATTGGTATTTGTTTCAGTGCACTTATTTATTTCAGATAGATCTTATAGTTATTACTGTTAGCTTCAGCTTAAGTTATGGTGCAATGTTTGCACTAACACCATATTTATATAAAAATAAAGGCAATGAACAGTTACATCTCTACTTTACATAAGGGTGTCTGCACAATCTCACATTACAGCAAAAAAATCCTGCGGTTTTTGGCAAACCGAGTATCGGAAAATATACATTTAAAAAAAAAATGTTCATTGTTAGGGGGGCCACAGTGGGGTCAGAGGTCAGTGTTAGGGGGGCACTGGCCCCCCCTAGAACCGCCCCTGTTCTATACGCTTCTTGAAGTCCTAAAAACACAGTTTTCTAGAACGGATTACAAATCGCCTGAAAATGCTACAAACAGGCAACGGGTGACGAAGGTGTTGCGCTGGGCTATAACATGCAATCGAAAGTGACATTTAAACTCGCTTGCTCACTACCCCCCCCCCCCCCCCAGTTGATAGGGGTTGCCAGTCACTAGCACTGTTCTTCTGGGGGTCGCGGCTTCTTATACCATCACTTCATTTACCTGCCAGAAACGATAGACTATGATGTAGATCCTGCTTTACATATTCTAGCGTAAATGTTAAATGTCTCAATATCTCTATCTGCAGCTTTTCTTATGATATTTTTCCACAGGCCAACAACAGTTTCAAAACAAATATTTCCCTCAAAGAGAAAACCAAACATGCCCTGTTGAAATGAAATCCACCAAGGGCCTGATTTGGCCCCCGGGCCTTGAGTTTGACACATGTGACTTAGGTAATGAATAGAAACAGAAAATACCAGGTTATTTGCAAAGAAGGTAAGAGAAAATAAATATGTTACGTAAAACCGATGAGTCAAAAATATTGTTGCAAATTGTTGACCTAGACCCTAATACGCACCAAGCGCCTCGGACAGTCCTTTGTGCCTGTAGCCATCAGGCTGCACAACAAGGGGTTAATGATGAAAAATAAATCAAATTCATAAATATATACTGTTTTCACAACCCATGTTAAACTTGTCACTTTAACTTGTTATGCACTTTATAACTTAGATGATGACGAAATATGTATATATATGACAGTTATTTTACTCTTATTTTTTTTATATCTCCTATTTTTATAGTCTTTTATTATTATTATCATTATTTCCTTGATTTTATGTTATTTATTTTAGATTTTAGATTTTATTGATCTGTGTGAATCTTTGCTGTACTATTTTTCACGCTTACCCTGTTGCTGCTTTTGTACAACTGAATTTCCCCTCGGGGATTAATAAAGGTTCATCTTATCTTATCTTATCTTAATAATTAGTCCCCATTGCGCAATATATGTCAAGAAAAGGCCTAAAAATAACACCAATACCTTATGAATAGATATCATACTGTGTTAGCCCCTTTAAACCCACTGCAGCGCCCTCTACAGGTCAGGCTGAATGCTTATATATAGAGCCTATAATCAGTGAAGTGATCACAGCTGCTGAGGAGACAGTCAGGACACTAGTTTGTTAGTTTGTTGAAACTGTGTTGCACTATGTGGCTTCTGGTCTTCATCTGCATGCTTTCAGGTAAGAATTTAAGCATTCAAAAGTACAAATTGTGCCTAATAATAATAATAATGATTATTCACTCTTTCTTTTCATGCAGTCGTTGGTGGTGTCCCTATAAATGCAACACAGGAGGATACCAGTCATGCAACAGGTTGGTGTTCAATTGATTATTGTTTTTTAAAAGCATTTGATCAAATATACAAATTATTAACGAGGAATTCTTTGTTTTTGTAGACAATGTTACTACGATGTCAGATGTGCAAAAACAAGGTAAACTGTAATTGTATACAAACTGAACATTCTGTTTCTATCTCTATTCGTTTTAAACTATGTTTCACTTAATATTTAATGTACAGGTAGTGTCATTCCCTTAAATGGCACCCAGAATATGACTCATCCTGCAACAGGTACGTTTATCAGATATTGAATGTCGTGTTTTAAAAGGATTTGATTTAACCCTCAGATTCTCTAGGTGTGTTGGTTTCAATGCTAGAGCCACAGCGATCCAGTTCAGAAACTCTAGAAGGTAAACTTTGAATACATGTGTAAAAAAAATATAGTATTTCATAGATGCAATGTACAGTGACTCGTTTTATCACGTCGTAGGGCTTGAAGATGACGCGATTGTCCAAGAAGGAGACATTTTGATCCCGGTAAGAAGGACAACTTTTCTTTAGGATGCAATGACATTCCTGGCCAACTGTTTTTATTATTGCAAAACAAAGAATAAAGACTCCTGAGCACCAAGGGGCGAGCCGGCACACTAAGAGAAAGCATTGAAGGGGAAATTAATAAAACAAATGCATTAAACTACAAATATTTAAACTAATAACAATTCTACCTTTGCCACCACTACTCCCCTCCCCGACGAGCTTACTTCTTAGAATTATTACAAATAATAATAATGCTTTTTTTTAAAGGTGGGGTAGGTAATTCACTTCAGAAACACTTGTTATATTCCATGGAATGATCTTAACATCCCGATAGCAATGAATACATTACATGCTTTGACAATAAATACATAAAAAAAAATGTCATCTGTGGAAGCGTGGCGCTATAAAAAGCACGACCAATCATCTGAGCCGGCCCGGCTAAAGTAACTGGATGGCCTGCCTGCCTGTCAGCCTTCCATCTGTGCACAAACTCATCTCGTGCCCTCATTGGTCATGTGTGTGTTGGAGGAGGGGCTCTGTAAGGAAGTCTGAAGGAAGAGCCAGATTTGTTCCGGCTGTGTATTCTACCCATGGATGTATAAGACTAAAGACTTTGCCTACAACCCCACCTTTTAAGTTGTAAAATGAAGTCTTCAGAATTCTGCAATTGTTGATGGAAATTGGGCTCAAAACTGGTAAATTAAGACGATTAACAACCATATTTATAAATCCATGGAAGTGTTGAAAGTGTGGCGATAAAACCGAACCGTTGTTTATATTTTCAGGAGGACAGGAATGCCGTGCAGAACCTGTGGTCTGACGCCGTCATGCCGTACACCATCAGTCAGGAACTCGGTGGGTGGATTCTTTATTAACCCACTCTAATGTTCGACTCATTAGCAACAAGTGATTAGCAACTGTTATGTTTTCATTCCAACAGCTGATCGAGCGTTTGACATCCACGCTGCCTTCAAGATGATCTCAGACGTCACCTGCATTCGCTTCACGCCTCACACCACAGAGCTGAACTACATCGAGTTCCGCAATGGCAAAGGGTGAGAGATGTTACTATTCAACCCAAAACTATTATTATTTCTCTCTTGTCTCGACGTATTTTGATTTGTGTCTACACTCATAACTATCTAGTAGTAATATAACACTTGTGAACACCTTAAATATATATTTTTTATTTTCAAATAAGGCAGCAAATGAAGGCAAACTCTTTTGTTTTTTAAGTATTGGAAGTTCAAATACAAGTGTTGCTCTCGTATAAATAGCCTCGACTGAAGGTTATTTATTTGTATCTATTTCAGGGAGTTTCTCCAGTGGATATAGTTCCAATGATAACTGGGAAGATAGATTTTCTTGGGGTAAAAATTGTGCAAATAACTCTCAGAAATAAGGTCCCATGGAGGTCCCCCGGAAAGGGAGGCACTTCGCCTCTCTATACTGCAGCAACACGTGGATACATTTGGTTTACAACGTTTCTTTCCGCTTGGCTTTATGTTACCGGAAGTAGGAGAGTAAATGCCTTTTCTTGTCTCTGCAGCTGTGCGTCCTACGTTGGATGTGTAGGAGGAGCCCAGGCGCTGTACTCCGCCCCCTCGTGCTCTGTGGGTAATGTTTGCCATGAGATCATCCATGCTCTGGGTCTGCACCACGAACACAACCGCAGGGACCGCGACCAGTACATCTCTGTGGAGTGGATCAACATCATGCCAGGTGAACACCTCGCTGGGAGACATTATCCTACATTAACAAAACACAATGAATAGTTTTTCCATTTCGCATATTTTAAACTGCATATGTATTTTTGGGGCAATTCGATGTAGAAGTACATTGTACGTTTTGAATGTTTTATTTTAGATGATACAAATCCTTAAAGGCACAGAAATAAAACATAAAATGGTGCTGTAGCTTAGGATGATTAGAACAAACCAACTCCATGTTCTGCAGAAATCAAGGTGTAATGAATAATTCCTGATTTGAAAAAGGGAAACGAAGCAACTTCGAGGTGAAACAAGGAGACACTCAGAACCTGCCGTATGACCTCAACTCCATCATGCACTACGGAGAGTAAGTCTAAACCCATCCTCGTGTATTTCTTCCCCTGCATAACATTTAAAAAGAAAAACGAATAATAATACCAATACAGGATGAATGCATTCTAACTTGGGAAGAACTGTATGTGATAATCCTACACAACTATTTAGTAAATTATCTTTTATTTCAGGTCTTACTTCAGTCAAGATGGCAGTCCGACGGTGTTGTCGAAGACTAGCGGGGTGCAGATAGGTCAAAGGACACACCTCAGTGAGCTGGATGTACTGAGGCTGAACTCACTCTACCACTGTGGTAACGACTAACTAACTGCGCTACTGTCGAAATATATTACAGACGCATGCATAATCCAAACTGAAGTACAGTTTTCAGTTCATGCAAAGTATTCAAACTGTACTCAGACATGAGGAGGGATGCACTGAGCCACGCTGATGTTAACTGACATTAACCATGAGATTAATAAAGTTTTTGAAAATCCTACCCCGCTTGCTCTTTCCTTTTATTGAAAACGTATACCTTCAAGCCCTAATGCATATTGTTTATTTTTATAATGGTAAGCACTCTAGTGCCGGCATGGACATTCTTCCCATTGGGATAAAACACTCGTGGGCAATGTATTGAGGCGAAGGGATCGCCTTTGCTTTTTACCGTCACTTGCCAGTCTAAATTAGTACACAAACAGCATATGAGTATGTATATGTATGTATGCATGCGTTGGACAATAGATGGCACTCTTCTCATTAGTGTGTACTTATACTGCATGGTGGGGTGGCCCAAAGGCAATATGAGGGCCCACTTTCCATATATTACACAGTAACACGAGTATTCACTTACTGTGTACTTGTACTTATGGGGGGGGTGTCCGTCAACCCAATATGGGGTCCCACTTTCCACATATTACACACAGTAACACGAGTATTCACTTGCTGTGTACTTGTACTTATGGGGGGCGGTGTCCGTCAACCCAATATGGAGTCCCACTTTCCACATATTACAAAGTAACACAAGTATTCACTTACTGTGTACTTGTACTTATGGGGGGGGGTGTCCGTCAAGGAAATTGAAAAAAGGTGCTTGGCGCACCGAGATTTTGAGAGTGTGTTGCTTAACGTGTGTGGAACCCGCTTGCAAAATGTGGGGACCTTCGACGAGGTCAAAATCGAGGTCACGTTTTCATGCCGTATGGTGCCCTTTACGGCACAAAGGAAGGTCCGACCGCTTTGAGCTTGCTCTCATTAGAACCGGCTCGAAAAGTACATGCAGAGTGATGCCTCTGCTTCTCCTAATGTCAAAGGTTACGGCTTGAAATGTAACAAAGCTCCAAAGGTTAGAAGTCACGTTTTCATGCCGTACGGTGCCCTTTACAGCACAAAGGAAGGTCCGACCGCTTTGAGCTTGATGTCATTTTAACCGTCTCGGAGAGCAGATGCAGATTGATGCCTCTGGTTTAACTAAATCTCAAAGGTTATGGCTTAAAATTTAACAAAACCTTCCGTTAAGGCCTTTTGGGAAGCTGCAGTGCTGCATGAGTGTTTAACCCTCTGCAGTCGGTGCCGGGCCGGTGCGTCCACCAGGTGCGCACCAGGTGCGCATCATTTTAAGTAATTAATCATATATTTTTTTCGTGTGTCCGTCAAGGAAATCTCGGCCGGCAGCCATCATGGTCTGAAATGACCAATGGACATTGAGAAATCACTAAGGACCTACCCACCAAGTAAAAAAAACATAAACCACGTGTCTCCCATCAGTTTACGTCTATGAGGAGAGAGAGAGAGAGACAGAGAAAATGGCTAAAAAAAACTTTACAGTTGCCGACTTCGCTAGAGATTTTTTTCGCTAGCAGCAGTGAAGATAGAGCCTCAGAACCTGAAGTCTTCGACTCTTCTTCTTCTGAAGAAGAACACAAAGACAACAAGGATCCATTTGGACATGGGTAAGTGTAAATAGTACAGTAATAGTGTACTGGCAATGTTTGGGGAATACCGCGAAAATGAACAATAGGTTTATTGATATATATTTATCGATAGTAATGAACTATTTATTGGACAAAATAGACTCTCCATTAGCAAACGTTTACTCTGTGTTAACGTTATTTTGGTGTGTAAAAGTGAGATTATATGTGTAGATTTAAATTAATCATTTATTCGTCCCACAACGGAGACATTTACAGTGACATGTTTTTGCCATCGATTATTTTATCATACTGTTCTGTACAGATGAGACTGTCATAGATTTATTTATGCCTAGTATGTGTGTGTGTGTGTGTGTGTGTGTGTGTTCCCTTTTTATTTGTGCTTGAGCAACATTTTACTTGAACTTTATTTCAATGAAATTAGTTTTAATTATTGTCCTACATTTTTATTTGTTTTACAGAGATGTTTCACAGCTGCCTGGGCCTAGTGGCCCACAGGCGGCGTTTATCCAGCAGCCAGAACATCCATCTGTGCCGGTCCCCAGGTCAAGATCTACTGTGGCTCAAGGGCCTTCACCAGAGCCATTACCACCAAGGACCAGCAGACCAGCCCCGAAATGCTGACATTACAAAATGCATGGTTTATACTGCAATGGCAGTGAGATCAAAAAAGGTCATTTGAATGGCAGTCAGAGGCATTTTTTGCCACAAAGGTGTCCAGAGGTAGTGTAGGAGCCATGTTATGGGTGTTGTTGGTGTGTCAGTTTATTTAAGTTATATGTATAGTGCAATATTATTTATGAACACTGGGTGGCGGGGTTTAGCTGCACCGGGTGTATATAAAGAGGTCATAGGTGACAGGAGAGGGAGGTACACAGAAGGAGAGAGCATACCGATTCCACCAGCCCGGCAGATGCTCATCATAACAACCAAAACTGTACAATTAAACCCTGGTATGTAAACGCTGAATAAACCTCATTATAAACTGCAACAAAGGACCGGAAAGTTATCTGTATGTGTCTGCGTCTGGATCACTCTTCAGCCCTTCTGTGAAGTAATGGCAACAATACATAGGACATAGGAACAGGAAATTGCCATTACATTAAGTGGAATCGTACTCTCGGAGTAAAACTGGACAGTAAGAATCACTTCACCATGGATTAAGGATCGTTTTCACCGGAAACAAACAATTGGATTATTGCACAATCGACATCGTCATCACGGATCAGCTGCACACGCCACAATCAGCTGGAGATTGTTCCCACCTGCGCTCACCGGAGAGGCGGAGAGCCAAGATTGGGAAAGCGGCCAGGTATGTGCACTGTGCAGCAGGATAAGAGGATTGTATTGGAGATATTAAGCTGTATTGGACAATGGCTTATTAAATGGATGTAATGCTGCAACGATGTCAGCTGTTTGAAACAGCGCGCTGTCGCTAACGGACAATTCCTGAAAACGAAACTTAAAGGGACAGTGAACATTAATCATGTCTGTGAAATCTGACGTCACGTCACAAGATGGCGCTGTTGGACTGCAATCTGTGAGAGAAAAAAGGATTATCACTCACACTGCCAAAGGATTGGAATTGTTTATTGCAAACTGTCAAAAAGCAAGAAACTTCAGCTACAAGCAAGTAAAGAAGTTAATGGAAAGACTGAAAGAGCGTATGAGCTCAAAGGACAATGCAAAGGAAATACAGTTGAAACTGGTTGACTTTATGAAGCTGTGTGATGAATTAAAACCAAATCACAAATCATTAACCGACCTTCAACTGCCTGGAGAAGAAATGGGAAGGCAAAAGCAGTGGCTGCAAGAAAAGATGCATATATTTGATGGATTTATACAAGATGCAAATGTGTGGTTATCTGAGAGTGGACAGTCTATTGTGGGACGTGCCATAGAACAAAGTGTCAGCTCAGATGGCATCGGACCTGATGACAGCGTTTCAAAGGCATCACACCCTCAGTCAAAACACAACACTGGTTCATCACATGCATCATCTACCTCTTCTGCTCGAATTAAAGCCCAGGCAGAAAGGGCGGCTTTAATCGAAAGGGCGGCAGCACTGAACAGTCAACATGAGCTTGATGTACAAGGGGAACAATTAAAACACCAGAAACAACAGTTGGAACAACAGAAACAACAGTTGGAGCAACAGAAACAACAACAGGAACAACAGTTGGAGCAACAGAAACAACAGTTGGAGCAACAGGAAGAACAGGTGAAACGGAAAAAGGAACAATTGGATATACAAACTAAACTGGCAGAAGCCAATGCCAGGCTAAATGTGCTCAGTATGGGATCAAGACACACCTCTAGATCATCAGATGGGATGAGCTCTTACTTCAGAAACCCTACAGCAAGATTTAACCTACATGCAACTGAATTCTTGCCTCATCAAGCCGAAACCTCTATTCCCAGACAAAGTATACAGACACATGTGCAGGGACATGTTGACATCACACCACCAACTGAATTATTGCCTCATCAAGCCCAAACCTCTATTCCCAGACAAAGTATGCAGACACATTTGCAGACACATGTTAACATCACACCACCTGTAATCAACAATGGTAATCAAGGTGACATCTATAACCTAATCCAGAGGCAAAATGACATCACTGCTATGCTGGCTCAACAACATCTCACTTCTACTTTACCTCCAAGAGACATTCCTGTTTATGACGGTGACCCATTGCAGTTTGAAGCCTTCATCCGTGCATTTGAAAGAGGAGTACAGCGGAAAACTGACGATGAAAGTGACTGCCTGCATTACCTAGAGCAATACACTAGAGGACAACCAAAGGACCTAGTGCGCAGCTGCCAACATCTGCCTCCAGCTCAAGGTTACCAAAGGGCAGAACATCTGCTTAAAGAACACTTTGGTAATGAACACAATATCGCCACTGCATACATGAACACAGCATTTACCTGGACAATGATGAAAGCCGAAGATGTGAAAGCACTGCAAGCCTTCTCTTTGTTCCTAAGAGGTTGTTGCAATGCAATGGAACATCTCACCTATATGGATGAAATGAATGTTGTTTCAAACATGAAACACATACTTCAGAAACTACCCTACAAACTCAGAGACAAGTGGAGGAATAGAGCATGTCAGCTACAGGAAGAGCGTGGGCATTGAGCTACATTTCCTGACCTGGTCAACTTTATAGAAAAGCAAGTGAAGATACTGTCAGATCCTCTGTTTGGAAGCATCCAGGATGATAAACCAACTGCAGCTATCAAAACTGTTATCTCTACCTTTTCAAGGGGAAAACCAAGCCTAAGAGGAAGTAGTTTTGCAACAAGTATTACACGCCCAAGAACACCAGTGCTAGAACATGCAACAACGAATGGAATGAAAATACCTCCATCAACCACCAAATCCCTACATTTGTGTTTGTTCTGCAGAAGAAGTGGTCACTCATTGGAGCAGTGTCCACACATCCTGAAGAAAACACACAGAGAAAAAATTGACTTCTTGAAAGGAAAAGGGGTGTGTTTTGGATGCTTAAAAATAGGACACATGAGCAAACACTGCCACAGTCGTTTGACATGTTATGTGTGCAATCAAAATCATCCTGAAATACTCCACATTGAACAGAAAGGCAAAAGAGAGGAAGCAGAACACACAAAACAGAATGAGAAGCCAATGGAAAGTAATAGTGTCACCTCACCTCATACATGTGGGCACATTGGGGCCGGTGATGAAAACTCCATCTTCTCCATTGTACCAGTACAAGTAAAGAGCCACAAAGGAGACAAAGTGTTACAAACGTATGCCTTTCTGGACCATGGAAGTTCATCTACCTTTTGCACAGAAAGTTTAATGAGGAGGCTAAACCTTACAGGACAAAGGACTAACATTCTCCTAAAGACAATGAATCAAAAGAAAATTGTGTCTAGTCATCATATCTCAGGTTTGGAAATATCGAGTCTGGACGAAAACAATTTCCTTCAACTATCCGATGTCTTCACACATAAAACCATGCCTGTTTCCAAGCACAATATTCCTCTACAAGAAGATCTGGAAAAATGGCCCTACTTAAAGGACATCAAAATTAATGAAATTGCTTCTGGCATTGACCTACTCATTGGGACAAATTCTCCTAAGGTATTGGAACCTTGGGAGCTGATCAATAGCCAAGGAGAAGGACCATACGCTGTAAAGACTCTACTGGGGTGGGTCTTCTATGGTCCCCTAAAAGGAAGCAACGACAGCAGAGATGCTAAAGGCCACCCTGCTGCTGCTGTCAATCGGATATCCATTGTACACCTAGAGGAGCTATTGGTCAAACAATACAATCATGACTTCAATGAAGATACAAGCAAGGAAACAGAGGAAATGTCCAGAGAAGACAAACAATTCCTGAACAATATGAATCACTCTGCAAAAACCGCAGATGGACACTACTGCCTAGACTTACCATTTAGACAAGAAAATCCCAGCATGCCAAATAACCGATGCATCGCTGAACAGCGTATCCAAAGCCTGAAACGCAAGTTTGGAAAAAATGAGAAATTTCACGATGAATACACTTCCTTTCTAACGGAAATGATCAAGAACGATTATGCTGAAATGGTACCAGTAAACCAGCTGAAGCCAAGTGATGACAAGCGCTGGTATATACCTCACCATGGGGTATATCACTCGAAGAAATGAACATTAAGGGTGGTCTTTGACTGTGGTGCTGTCTTCAAAGGAACATCACTTAACTGCCAACTGCTTCAAGGTCCACATCTAACAAACTCACTCATTGGAGTCCTTATCAGATTTAGACAAGAACCAGTTGCCTTAATGGCTGACATCAAAGCAATGTTTCATCAGGTTAAGGTGTCAAAGGGGCATATTGACTATCTGCGATTCCTGTGGTGGCCCAACGGTGATGTGCAACAGGATCTTGCTGAATACCGGATGAAGGTACATCTTTTTGGAGCAGTATCATCACCCAGTTGTGCAAACTTCACATTGAGAAAGACTGCTGAGGACAATAAAGATAACTTTAGAGCAGATGTGGTAGACACAGTTAAAAATAACTTCTACGTGGACGATTGCCTAAAATCCATGCCCTCTGAGCCGGAAGCAGTGAAAATGGTAGGAGACCTGATTGCTCTCTCTCGAAATGGAGGATTTATACTGTCAAAGTGGATCAGCAACAGCCGTGCTGTATTAGCATCCATTCCACAACAAAGCAGAACCAAAGAGACCAAGGACTTGGACTTGGATAGGGACAGACTACCAATGGAAAGAGCACTGGGATTGCACTGGTGTGTTGAAACGGATGTGTTCAGGTTCAAAATTGCTACACAAGAACGACCATATACAAGACGTGGCATCTTGTCTGTTGTCGGCTCTATATACGACCCCTTGGGATTTCTGGCACCATTCACCCTACCAGCCAAACTGATCATGCAGGAGCTTTGTAGGAAGAAACTTGGATGGGATGAAAACATACCACCATCTTTGGTTCAGCAGTGGTCAGGGTGGCTCGCGGACATCAATAAAATGGCAGAGTTTCAAGTGGACCGGTGCATGAAGCCAACAAGCTTTGGTCAAGTCAGACATGCACTTCTGCACCACTTTTCTGATGCTAGTGAAAGCGGCTATGGCACTGTTTCATATCTAAGACTGGAGAATGATAACAAAGAAGTGCATGTTTCATTCATAACGGGAAAATCCAGAGTGTCACCATTGAAACAAGTTACAATTCCCAGAATGGAGCTTACAGCAGCAGTCCTGGCTGTCAAAATCGACACAATGCTGAAGAAAGAATTACAGCTGCAACTGGACCAATCCGTCTTCTGGACTGATAGCACTACCGTGCTAAAATATATAAAAAACGAAACCAAACGCTTTCAAACATTTGTAGCAAACAGGATCTCTCTTGTAAGGGATGCCACGGATGTATCACAATGGAGACATATTGGAACAAAGGAGAATCCGGCAGATGAAGCCTCTAGAGGACTAAGGGCAGACCAATTCTTAAACTGTAGGAGATGGATCAAGGGACCTGAATTTCTCTCCAAGCCAGACAGAGAATGGCCAAACTCTCATGTGGATTCAGATATCTCTGGCAATGATCCAGAAATCAAGCAGGACGTCACAATGAACGTCATTGTCAAAGATTCATTGAGCCCCACAAACTCTCTGATAAACCACTTCTCATCATGGAGAAAACTGAAGACTACTGTAGCCTGGCTTCTTAAGGTAAAAACGACACTCTTGGAGCTGATTCAAAGGAGAAAGGAGATTCAGACTACTGTGAATGGCTCTGAAAAGGATCCTAGAAGATTAAAGGAAGAGGTCGAAAGGAAGATACAGGCCTTTAAAGGAACACTCCGCAGACAATGTTTATGTCCTGAAGATCTTGTTCAAGCAGAAAATGCAGTCATTTATTTTAGTCAAAGGCAACGGTTCAAAGAAGAACTATCTTTACTAGAAGCTGGTAAACATAATGTGAAAGGAAGCAGTTGCTTGTACAAACTGGATCCAATATTGGATCATGGACTTCTGAAACTGGGTGGTCGCTTGAAACGACTAGCAATGCCTGAAGAGCCCAAACATCCGATCATTCTCTCAAAGGATCTTCACATATCCACACTATTGTTACGAGATATTCATGAAGACCTTGGACATGGAGGAAGGAATCAGATGCTGTCTCGACTCCGTAAAAAGTTCTGGATAATCAAAGCTAACTCTGCGGCAAGAAGGATTATATCAAACTGTACTGTGTGTAAGCGGCATCGTGGGAAACTTGGAGAACAGAAAATGGCAGACTTGCCCTTGGAAAGGATTCTACCAGATACACCTCCCTTCACAAATACAGGAGTAGACTACTTCGGTCCTATCGAGATCAAGAGAGGACGAAGTCTTGTCAAAAGATATGGCGTAATCTTCACTTGCATGGCAAGCAGAGCAGTACATCTTGAAGTTGCATACGCACTTGACACAGACTCCTGCATCCATGCACTACGACGATTTATTTGTCGGTGAGGTCAAGTTTCCTCTTTAAGATCAGACAAAGGCACACATTTTGTCGGCGCAAATAGAGAGCTAAGAGAAGCACTCAATGGTTTGAATCAAGACAAAATTCACAGTGCTATGCTTCAGCGAGGGATAAGGTGGTATTTTAACCCCCCAGCAGGAAGCCATCACGGCGGTGTTTGGGAACGATTGATCCGTATGGTTCGAAATGTGCTGTGTTCTGTTCTAAAACAACAAGTTCTGGACGACGAAGGATTGCAAACCTTTCTTTGTGAAGTCGAAGCGATTCTGAATGATCGACCAATTACAAAATCTTCTGACGATCCGATGGACCTTGAGGCTCTCACACCTAACCATCTTCTTCTGATGAAAACCAAGCCGAAACTACCATCTGGACTCTTTGTAAAGGAAGACTTGTACATCAAACGCAGATGGAGACAAGTGCAATATATGGCAGATCTCTTTTGGAAAAGGTGGACGCAGGAATACCTGCCTCTAATCCAAAATAGACAACGGTGGTTAAAGGAAAAAAGAAGCTTTGCTCCAGGTGACATTGTTGTAGTGGCTGATTCCACTGCTCCACGTGGCTCCTGGTTAATGGGCAGAATACTGGAGACAACCAGACGCACAAGGTCTTGTGCGCACAGTTCGACTTCAAACTAAGAGCAACATCTTAGTAAGACCAATAACGAAGATATGTCTGCTCCAGGAAGCTGAGACCTAAAAAACAGCAAAGACTGATGACCCTTCAAATAAGGGAGAAGAAAGGAAACTAAACATTCTTTAAGAATTACATGCAAACACATACACACCATTTGTATAGCTCCTTTATTATTTATTGGTAATTGTTTTTGTTTTATACTAAAGCCAATTAGGGGCCTGTGTGTAGGAGCCATTTTATGGGTGTTGTTGGTGTGTCAGTTTATTTAAGTTATATGTATAGTGCAATATTATTTATGAACACTGGGTGGCGGGGTTTAGCTGCACCGGGTGTATATAAAGAGGTCATAGGTGACAGGAGAGGGAGGTACACAGAAGGAGAGAGCATACCGATTCCACCAGCCCGGCAGATGCTCATCATAACAACCAAAACTGTACAATTAAACCCTGGTATGTAAACGCTGAATAAACCTCATTATAAACTGCAACAAAGGACCGGAAAGTCATCTGTATGTGTCTGCGTCTGGATCACTCTTCAGCCCTTCTGTGAAGTAATGGCAACAATACATAGGACATAGGAACAGGAAATTGCCATTACAGGTAGTATCTAATACTACCTAAAAAATAATAATGCAGTCAAATAAATGTTGTTGCTAATCTTTGACTCATCCAAGACTAATAACCACCAAAGTTACATCCCTCTACTAATTATTATATCGAACATTTTTCATTTTGTGTTCTTTTTTAATAAATGATATTATTCAGATAATGAAAAAGGAATTTAATGGGTTAGCATCCTGAAAAATATCGAATATTTGGTAGATTTGAGTACGTTATAAGTTGTTTAAGTGATTTCTGAAAAAGAAGTAGAAAGAAATGTTGATGTATGATCATTTAATAGCAGTTATTATGGGCGTGTACATTTTTGCCACGAAGGGGTCCAAAGGTAGTATCTGACACTATGTAAAAAATAATGCAGTGAAATCAATTTTATTATCTTTGACTCATCCAATACTCTAATAACCACCAAAGCCCCATCCCTCTAATTATTATATTGAACAAAGCCAGTTGAGTAGCACTTGAAATGATTGGCTCTATGAAACCTGATGTACTTATATGATTCTGTTTTCCTCAAGGTTGTGTCTTCCTGGTCGAATGTACTTATTGTAAGTCGCTTTGGATAAAAGCGTCAGCTAAATGCAATGTAATGTAAACATTTAAGGTTGTGTTCTTTTGTAATAAATAATAAATAATGCAAATAATTAAACAGGCATTTAAAGAGATAAAGTCCAGAATATTATTGAATTTATGGTAGTTTTGAGTACGTTATAAGCTGTTTAGTGATCCATGAAAAAAAAGGTAGAAAAAAAAGAATTCATGTATGATGATTTAATAGCAGTTATTATGGGCGTGTACATTTTTGCCACGAAGGTGACCAGAGGGTAAAAAATGCATCACGAGAGTATACAAAACACGTAAGAGTAAACGACAATGGATTTAAAAAATTTGACTCAAAAAACACTTCTTACAGAATTCCATGCCAAAAGCTGTAACACAGCTGAAATGATTACGAAATCAAAAAAAAAGTCAGGAAAAATGTACAAAAATGGTTAATGCAGTCTTGAATTTTATTTAGATGATTAATTTCATCAGGCTTGATTGATAAATATAGTTGAGTATCATCCGCATAACAATGAAAGTTTACAGAATGATTCCTTATAATATTGCCAAACGTTAGCATATATAATGTGAACAAAATAGGTCCGAGCACTGAGCCCTGTGGCACTCCATGGCTAACTTTGGTTTGCGTGGAAGATTCATCGTTAACAAGTACAAACTGAGAGCGTTCAGATAGATAGGACCTAAACCAGCCTAAAGCAGAATCTAATATAGAGTTAAATGCAACAGTAAGGCTATTTTTATCATCGTCAACATGAATATTAAAGTCACCTACGATAATTACTTTATCCGTTTTAAGTACCAAAATTGATAAAAACTCAGAATTCTAGGTATAGGCTTGTAGGTATACGTTTTCAATAAAAGGAAAGAGCAAGTGGGGTAGGATTTTCAAAAACTTTATTAATCTCATGGTTAATGTCAGTTAACATCAGCGTGGCTCAGTGCGTCCCTCCTCATGTCTGAGTAAAGTTTGAATACTTTGCATGAACTGAAAACTGTACTTCAGTTTGGATTATGCATGCGTCTGTAATATATTTCGACAGTAGCGCAGTTAGTTAGTCGTTACCACAGTGGTAGAGTGAGTTCAGCCTCAGTACATCCAGCTCACTGAGGTGTGTCCTTTGACCTATCTGCACCCCGCTAGTCTTCGACAACACCGTCGGACTGCCATCTTGACTGAAGTAAGACCTGAAACAAAAGATCATTTACTAAATAGCTGTGTAGGATTATCACATACAGTTCTTCCCAAGTTAGAATGCATTCATCCTGTATTGGTATTATTATTCGTTTTTCTTTTTAAATGTTATGCAGGGGAAGAAATACACGAGGATGGGTTTAGACTTACTCTCCGTAGTGCATGATGGAGTTGAGGTCATACGGCAGGTTCTGAGTGTCTCCTTGTTTCACCTCGAAGTTGCTTCGTTTCCCTTTTTCAAATCAGGAATTATTCATTACACCTTGATTTCTGCAGAACATGGAGTTGGTTTGTTCTAATCATCCTAAGCTACAGCACCATTTTATGTTTTATTTCTGTGCCTTTAAGGATTTGTATCATCTAAAATAAAACATTCAAAACGTACAATGTACTTCTACATCGAATTGCCCCAAAAATACATATGCAGTTTAAAATATGCGAAATGGAAAAACTATTCATTGTGTTTTGTTAATGCAGGATAATGTCTCCCAGCGAGGTGTTCACCTGGCATGATGTTGCTCCACTCCACAGAGATGTACTGGTCGCGGTCCCTGCGGTTGTGTTCGTGGTGCAGACCCAGAGCATGGATGATCTCATGGCAAACATTACCCACAGAGCACGAGGGGGCGGAGTACAGCGCCTGGGCTCCTCCTACACATCCAACGTAGGACGCACAGCTGCAGAGACAAGAAAAGGCATTTACTCTCCTACTTCCGGTAACATAAAGCCAAGCGGAAAGAAACGTTGTAAACCAAATGTATCCACGTGTTGCTGCAGTATAGAGCGGCGAAGTGCCTCCCTTTCCGGGGGACCTCCATGGGACCTTATTTCTGAGAGTTATTTGCACAATTTTTACCCCAAGAAAATCTATCTTCCCAGTTATCATTGGAACTATATCCACTGGAGAAACTCCCTGAAATAGATACAAATAAATAACCTTCAGTCGAGGCTATTTATACGAGAGCAACACTTGTATTTGAACTTCCAATACTTAAAAAACAAAAGAGTTTGCCTTCATTTGCTGCCTTATGTGAAAAGAAAAATTATATATTTAAGGTGTTCACAAGTGTTATATTACTACTAGATAGTTATGAGTGTAGACACAAATCAAAATACCTCGAGACAAGAGAGAAATAATAATAGTTTTGGGTTGAATAGTAACATCTCTCACCCTTTGCCATTGCGGAACTCGATGTAGTTCAGCTCTGTGGTGTGAGGCTTGAAGCGAATGCAGGTGACGTCTGAGATCATCTTGAAGGCAGCGTGGATGTCAAACGCTCGATCAGCTGTTGGAATGAAAACATAACAGTTGCTAATCACTTGTTGCTAATGAGTCGAACATTAGAGTGGGTTAATAAAGAATCCACCCACCGAGTTCCTGACTGATGGTGTACGGCATGACGGCGTCAGACCACAGGTTCTGCACGGCATTCCTGTCCTCCTGAAAATATAAACAGCAACAACGGTTCGGTTTTATCGCCACACTTTCAACACTTCCATGGATTTATAAATATGGTTGTTAATCGTCTTAATTTACCAGTTTTGAGCCCAATTTCCATCAACAATTGCAGAATTCTGAAGACTTCATTTTACAACTTAAAAGGTGGGGTTGTAGGCAAAGTCTTTAGTCTTATACATCCATGGGTAGAATACACAGCCGGAAAAAATCTGGCTCTTCCTTCAGACTTCCTTACAGAGCCCCTCCTCCAACACACACATGACCAATGAGGGCACGAGATGAGTTTGTGCACAGATGGAAGGCTGACAGGCAGGCAGGCCATCCAGTTACTTTAGCCAGGCCGGCTCAGATGATTGGTCGTGCTTTTTATAGCGCCACGCTTCCACAGATGACATTTTTTTATGTATTTATTGTCAAAGCATTTAATGTATTCATTGCTATCGGGATGTTAAGATCATTCCATGGAATATAACAAGTGTTTCTGAAGTGAATTACCTATCCCACCTTTAAGGTCTACCTGACTTAAAAAAAAGCATTATTATTATTTGTAATAATTCTAAGAAGTAAGCTAGTCGGGGAGGGGAGTAGTGGTGGCAAAGGTAGAATTGTTATTAGTTTAAATATTTGTAGTTTAATGCATTTGTTTTATTAATTTCCCCTTCAATGCTTTCCCTTAGTGTGCCGGCTCGCCCCTTGGTGCTCAGGAGTCTTTATTCTTTGTTTTGCAATAATAAAAACAGTTGGCCAGGAATGTCATTGCATCCTAAAGAAAAGTTGTCCTTCTTACCGGGATCAAAATGTCTCCTTCTTGGACAATCGCGTCATCTTCAAGCCCTGCGACGTGATAAAACGAGTCACTGTACATTGCATCTATGAAATACTATATTTGTTTTACACATGTATTCAAAGTTTACCTTCTAGAGTTTCTGAACTGGATCGCTGTGGCTCTAGCATTGAAACCAACACACCTAGAGAAATCTGAGGGTTAAATCAAATCCTTTTAAAACACGACATTCAATATCTGATAAACGTACCTGTTGCAGGATGAGTCATATTCTGGGTGCCATTTAAGGGAATGACACTACCTGTACATTAAATATTAAGTGAAACATAGTTTAAAACAAATAGAGATAGAAACAGAATGTTCAGTTTGTATACAATTACAGTTTACCTTGTTTTTGCACATCTGACATCGTAGTAACATTGTCTACAAAAACAAAGAATTCCTCGTTAATAATTTGTATATTTGATCAAATGCTTTTAAAAAACAATAATCAATTGAACACCAACCTGTTGCATGACTGGTATCCTCCTGTGTTGCATTTATAGAGACACCACCAACGACTGCATGCAAAGAAAGAGTGAATAATCATTATTATTATTATTAGGCACAATTTGTACCTTTGAATGCTTAAATTCTTACCTGAAAGCATGCAGATGAAGACCAGAAGCCACATAGTGCAACACAGTTTCAACAAACTAACAAACTAGTGTCCTGACTGTCTCCTCAGCAGCTGTGATCACTTCACTGATTATAGGCTCTATATATAAGCATTCAGCCTGACCTGTAGAGGGCGCTGCAGTGGGTTTAAAGGGGCTAACACAGTATGATATCTATTCATAAGGTATTGGTGTTATTTGTAGGCCTTTTCTTGACATATATTGCGCAATGGGGACTAATTATTAGGGTCTAGGTCAACAATTTGCAACAATATTTTTGACTCATCGGTTTTACGTAACATATTTATTTTCTCTTACCTTCTTTGCAAAGAACCTGGTATTTTCTGTTATTCATTACCTAAGTCACATGTGTCAAACTCAAGGCCCGGGGGCCAAATCAGGCCCTTGGTGGATTTCATTTCAACAGGGCATGTTTGGTTTTCTCTTTGAGGGAAATATTTGTTTTGAAACTGTTGTTGGCCTGTGGAAAAATATCATAAGAAAAGCTGCAGATAGAGATATTGAGACATTTAACATTTACGCTAGAATATGTAAAGCAGGATCTACATCATAGTCTATCGTTTCTGGCAGGTAAATGAAGTGATGGTATAAGAAGCCGCGACCCCCAGAAGAACAGTGCTAGTGACTGGCAACCCCTGTCAACTGGGGGGGGGGGGGGGGGTAGTGAGCAAGCGAGTTTAAATGTCACTTTCGATTGCATGTTATAGCCCAGCGCAACACCTTCGTCACCCGTTGCCTGTTTGTAGCATTTTCAGGCGATTTGTAATCCGTTCTAGAAAACTGTGTTTTTAGGACTTCAAGAAGCGTATAGAACAGGGGCGGTTCTAGGGGGGGCCAGTGCCCCCCTAACACTGACCTCTGACCCCACTGTGGCCCCCCTAACAATGAACATTTTTTTTTTAAATGTATATTTTCCGATACTCGGTTTGCCAAAAACCGCAGGATTTTTTTGCTGTAATGTGAGATTGTGCAGACACCCTTATGTAAAGTAGAGATGTAACTGTTCATTGCCTTTATTTTTATATAAATATGGTGTTAGTGCAAACATTGCACCATAACTTAAGCTGAAGCTAACAGTAATAACTATAAGATCTATCTGAAATAAATAAGTGCACTGAAACAAATACCAATAACTGTATTGCATTGTTTTCTTATGCGCAATTACTTCTAGTCTAGTTCTCTTTTTCGTCCTGCATTTATTGTGCCCCCCTCAGAAAATAACTGGCCCCCCCAGTCAAATTGGTCTAGAACCGCCACTGGTATAGAACAAACAATGGATGTATTTTATGAACAATTATCCAAGCTGGAAGTAGATTTAGATGTTTTAGGAGTGAGAGATTATTATCTAGTATAGGCATCCAATCCATGCATATATTTGTTTTTATTTCAAAGAAATATTTCTTTTGTAGGCAAACCAACTCCATGTTCTGCAGAAATCAAGGTGTAATGAATAATTCCTGATTTTAAAAAGGGAAACGAAGCAACTTCGAGGTGAAACAAGGAGACACTCAGAACCTGCCGTATGACCTCAACTCCATCATGCACTATGGAGAGTAAGTCTGAACCCATCCTCGTGTATTTCTTACCCTGCATAACATTTAAAAAGAAAAACAAATAATAATACCAATACAGCCTGTGTACTTTACACTTAAGCCATTTTTTCACATGTTGGGCTCGTCTGGGCTTTTTTTGTAAAATGCTATTAAAACATGAACCTTGGTGACCATCGGGCTGGCCTGCATGGTCTGTCTACAAAACACATTTTATTTTAAATTAAAAAAATTAATTATGCATGGGTTGGATGCATATAGGGGAGAGTGAGGTAAGTTGAGCCATTTGTTAGTTATGCTGTTCTCTAATCAAGGAGAAATTACACAGTACAAATGAAAACACACACCTATAGTTCAGGATGTCTCCTATCAATGGCAATGATAATAATTAATATTTGATCAAGGGCAGTGAAAATATTACTTCTTAAAAAAACTTTAAATGTAGCCTACAATGAGCTCTTATCAACTTGGCCTACTTTCATTCATGTCTCCATTGAAAAACTGGCTCAACTTACCCCAAGGCCCATGGTTCAATTTACCCCAGAGCCACCATTTTAGAAAAAATACCATAGCATTACAATTCAGAGTCATCTTTAGCTTAATGATTCACATGGTTTAATACGCTGCCAACACATCAACATATACAGTGTGTTTAAACCTGGATACTTTTTTCTTGACATGACAGCCGATATAGCTGACATCTAGAAAATGTACTTGGCACGCAAAAAAGTTTTTTTTGTAAAAATGTTTACTTACCAGACCACAATGAGCATCTCTCTTTCACAGGCAATGAGAACTGGGTGGAGCTTGCATAATTTCTAGTGACTTGATTACAACTATAAGGCGTTGCCTGGTTACAGGGGTGGTTCAATGTATCCACTGGCTCAATTTACCCCCTTCTCCCCTACTAGATAATAATCTCTCACTCCTAAAACATCTAAATCTACTTCCAGCTTGGATAATTGTTCATAAAATACATCCATTGTTTGTTCTATATGCTTCTTGAAATCCTAAAAACACAGTTTTCTAGAACGGTTTACAAATCGCCTGAAAATGGTACAAACAAGTGGAAACATGTGACGTAGGTGTTGCGCTGCATGGGCTACATCATGCAATCGAAAGTGAAATTTAAACTCGCTCCATTGCGGAGATATTTTTCCACGAGATTCACTAAAACTGTTATTTTGGGGGTCGCGGGCTGAAAAGTTTGGGAACCCCTGCACTAACAGCTTCTTATACCATCACTTCATTTACCTGCCAGAAACGATAGACTATGATGTAGATCCTGCTTTACATATTCTAGCATCAATGTTAAATGTCTCAATATCTCTATCTGCAGCTTTTCTTATGACATTTTTCCACAGGCCAACAACAGTTTCTAAAAAACTATTTCCCTCAAAGAGAAAACCAAACATGCCCTGTTGTCGTGACAGAAAAAGTGCAGAAGGAAACATCCATTAAAGTCAGTGTGCTGCTCTGTGATGCTAGTTCAAGCAGTTACTTGGTATCTCATCTTGGGTGCAAGGTCATCAATGTTTGGGCTCAGGAGACCCTCAGGATAGAGTTAAGGTGTGTGTGCAATATACCGGCGGGCCAGATCCAATAGGAATTAAAAATTATCATGCGGGCCGAAATTAAATCCACCAATGGCCGGATTTGAAAAAACGCCCAATCATGTCTTAGTGAGTCTCAAGTAGGCGGGGCAATAATAACTTCCGAACGTCTTTCATTTAGCGCCTAAATCAACTTATCATTTGTAGTTGTTTATTATATAGGATATCATTGCTACATATGTTCATGCTTCTCTGCATTTTGTTGAAATTATGAGGGTACTGGTTGACACAGAACCTGCTTTTATTAATATGTCCCTTAAAATTGACCACAGAATATGCAATACATTGATAAAAGCGACTATAAATAAATGTGGCTTTTTGTTTTGTTTATTTTTATCAAAATACACGAGACGTTACTGTCATCCATCAATATAAAAGGCAGTACAGTACATTCATTGATAAAACTGTTCCCCTGGTCCCAAACAAAACAATGAATACAATTACATAAGGTGCAAATGACAATGTAAACACTTGTAGAAAATATTCAAAGGTTAGCCAGAATAATTGCCCCAGAGGAGATCTGCCTTTGGCGTGTTGAGTCGGTGCTTGTTCGCTCTGCAAAACAAGTAAAGATTACCAACTGCACATCCAGATCGACTACATTTGTTCAGACTCGGTCACTTACCCTTTTTTACACCTGCAGGTCTTGAGTAGCTCTGACCTGGAGGATGCACACACTGGCCTCTGCAGGAACCATCTGCCTGGCTGCTTGTGTCACAAATCACTGCATCACAGTGGACATAGATCTGTGGACGGACAGGATGATTTCTTACACGTGGCTACATGCAGCAGTGGCCAAAAGACTCCAGATTTGGATTTACAAGACTTACCTGGTCTTTCAGAACCTCGTCATCTTTAGTGAAAGTGAACATCTTTACAGAGAAGCGCTTGATGTGGGACGGGACTAAAACTCTGGAGTCACTCGCAACGGGATGGAAAATGGTTGCATAGCTGTCATTGCGATTCTCACAGCTAGTAAAGGAATTCGAAAAGTTAATAAAGCAGCAGTTAACAAATGAAATGAGAGTAGTTAGTAGTTAGTTTTGCACAACATTACCCGTCCACAATGATGTCCCAGCTTGGCAGAAATGTCCTATCTTCATAAAGGGTTGCCCAACAGTTCTCAGCAATGAGTTCCAAGTGCGGGTCGGTAGAATGCATCAGCTCTACCTCAAAATACAGAGGCTGCTGCAGATATTTCACCACTGGATAATCCTCTGCTTGGTAGAAGAGCTCGTACGATGGATCTGCAGGAGAAGAGTCCCGTTAGAGAAAGGAGGCCTGGACATTTACAGTTTCATTTCATACCAAACCTTTATTTAATCAGATTGGTCCCTTGAGATCATAGATCTCTTTTTCAAGGGAGACCTGCAAACAGTGTTTTGTATGCATGAACAAGATATTGTAAAATTCCACCATGCCTTGGGAAAGCCTCATCTGCACCATCAGCTCCCCGGTGCCGATCTCTGCAGCGGGCTCATAGGTTCTTGGTTTAGCGCTGAAGGCAACAGTCTGAGTCTCATTGACCACATAGAAGCAGGAAATGGTTTGACTATTAGGGAAAAAAATATATATATAAATGCATACATTGAAGGTGTTCATCTCCAATTATACAGAATCAAATATTTTACCTGTAATCAGGATCAACTGGTGATGTGTTGGCTGCTCCTTTGGCGTTGTTGTAAGACAAGCTGATCTCATTTTCATACATCATGTAGTTGTCAAAGAACTATTAAACAACAAAAACGCATTAACATTTGATAAAGAACCCTTTTGATATGTGATTGAAATGTGATTCACACTCACCGTTCTGGTGGTTCCACAGGTATCCACACTGAAGGAGAAATATGCAACGCGATCGTCGCTGAACTGTGGTGTGCAGGACTGGTCCTTTAGCGTCAGCTGACTTGGCTTCAGATTACGAGTCGATTCAACCTTCACAGCCACAGCGGTCATTGTGCCATTGGGGTGGCACTCTGGAGGAAGAAGCAGGCAATGTGTAAAGCAACACAAATCCATCAATTAAAGCAGCAAATATACTTGCATGTTCCATCTTACCTGTTGCTTTCAAGGGGAAGTAGCAAGCCAGATAGAGATCAGCAAGCACCCAGTCGTTTGCACGATCCAACAGAAGCAGGTCAATTCTGGATTTGACTGATTCTGCAGTGAGCAGCTGTGGGAAAGAAAGTAAAGTTAGCCAATGCAGAAGATCTATGGTGGGATTTTGTAGTTTTGACATACCTCGAAAACAGCGTCCTTGGCAGTGTATGGCAGAATGAGGCTGAGGTGTGTGCCGTTCTCATAGAAATTGTAGTCTTCAGCCATCTCAGCCGTCAGCTCTCGAGGTCCAACGATAGCCTTGAAATTAGAGCCGTGACTCCCGAACTTCACGCTGATGTAAAACTGGTTCTGGTCACAGGTGCCAGCAATGATGGGTAACACTAGAGCAGCAAAACAGGCATTATCCATTTGATTGGGTAGCTTTCACTCTTGTATATGTTTTATTTAATTTTAGAAAACACAATTTGCATGAAGATATTGTCAAAAGCAAATTCAATATGATCTCACCAACATCCTGCAGAGAAGCCTGCAGGTCGACCGGGAGAGCAAAAGGAGTTTCTTCAGGCAGGACGATCAACCCAAAGATCAGAGGGAGGAAGTAGGATGTAACCATGCGCTCAGGATTCTGCAACAAATGAAATAAAAGCTCAGCAACACTGAAACTATGCTGGTACAAAGTGATATTTTGAATCTATAATGTCATACATGTTTTAAGACAACATCGGCATCAAAGGGCACTTGAAGAGAGAAGCTCTTGGAGCCATTAGCCAAGCTGTGTTCTTGGACTGTGAAGCCTTTGGCATTGCTCTCCTCAACAGTGAGGACCCCGGTGGAGAAGGTGATGTTCCTCAGCTCAACGTCATGGAGGAAGGTTCCCAAGAGAACGCCGAACACCCGAGTCTCTGGGACAGTGTCTGAGGAACAGACAGTGGCAGGTTTACAACTTCTAAACCAGCCACAACATTGATAGAGAAAAATTGAGTAGTTGGATTGAGTGCTATTTAAAAAAAACAAAAAAGTGCCCTTTGTAAGCAAAAGTAGATTTTGTACTTGGCTTCAAATCCTATCCAAACACACCATTTTGCAAAAACTGAAGACTTTATTTCATGGTTTAGCAGTCTTCAGGATATATCCGAGCAAGCCCGAATTCAAATGTCATTTTTTTCATACCTACTAGAAAATGTGACTTACCATCCTGGATTTGGGGAGATTGAGGCATCAGAGGGGTCATGATGGGGAACAAAACCTTGTATCTGGTATCATCTTGGGTGTCATCTTCTCTCCACAGTACCTCAAGCATGGGCTCCACAAAGTAGGTGATGTGGTACTGGTAATCTGAGGCATGGCTCTGCAATAATTCATGACATTTCAATAAAACATGCAAATTCACTAGTGACTCTTGCATTTCTAATCTAGAGCTTTCCCCAACCTTGTAGTAACCATCAGGCGAGCCCACTGGGATCTCGACGACGATGTGGAAGTCTGTGGTGCTCAGTGTGTACCCCCGTGCGGCCATCTGAGATCTATCAAGCCTCTGCCCGTTGATTCCCATGTGCATTTCTGAGACTGTAATTCTGCCGTCCAACAGAGGAGTCACACGGCGAGGTACGTGCCAAGAGATCATATCCTCGGTGAAGAGGACGCCACCTGTTAATGACAAAATGGAGCTGTTGAGGTTAACTGCAACAATTAAGCTTACTGTGAAGGCAATATGTTGCTCAGGACTCACCTTTGGGACAAGCAGCTGCCAAGTTCACTACATTCAGACCCTGTGGTGCCATGTAGTAGGCGCTCACCCTGAAAACTTCCATGGGGACTCCAGCCACCTAAAGAGAGGAGAGGTTTAATATAATTGACAAGGAGGGAAAGGAAATAAACACTGTATAGGAGTGTGTTGCTTACATCCTCTGAATAAGTCTCTGCTGTATTGTACGGGCTTCGCATAACCAGACGACTAGAGGTAGTTTTGGCAGCGTAGCCGGCTTGTTCAGCCTCTTGCAACACCATGGTCACTGGTTCTGGGGTGTAAAACGTCATCTTCCAGATACCTTGTGATGCACCAGAGGCCTACAGGAAAGAACAAATAATAATTAAATCCTCATTGGTGTAGGGAGGAATTAAACTGTAGTATCTGAACAGTTTAATTCAACATACTTCAAGATTGGCGTTGAGCTTCTCGTCTTTACCATCCCGAGTCTGACCCTTAGCATCACGGTTAGCCATGTGGTGCGAAACCTAAAACAGAAATTGGTGGTTTTAGCATTCGTTTCCATACACACAAGATGGTGGACTCATCAATATAAAGATGACCTACTTCCATGTAGTTCCTGTCGCAGAGGATCTCCCTGGAGGCCCAGCGAGTGTAGCTGCAAGTCTGAGACACATCATGACTGACCACGTCTGATGGATTCTCGCCGTATATCTGAAGTCTCAAGCCAACGTTAAATGTAGCATCATCCTATAAATATATAAAAAAAACTAAGTGAAACTCCCCAATATTATTTGGTTCCAGCTTCTTTGTCATTTCAAATGTAATATCCTTGCCTTCAGGGACACATTTTAAGTCTAAATGGATATTTGTGTATGTAACAAACAAGTCAAGAAAGTACCTAGTAGATTAATAGAGGAATACAGTGCTAATATTTTAGGGATGTACCAAACAAAAAGGGAAATGTACTTTGGGTCTTTTAACGGTAAGGGGTTACAAATAAATTCAGGGAAAGACAAAAATGGGAGCAACCATGTGTTTGTTGAGCCATTAATTCAGTCACTTGAGACAGAATTAGCACAGCTAAACTTGGTAGAAAATTACATTGAATGCTGTTAAACCACTTTAGCTCAAAACAAACCTTGTTGTCCACAAAGCAGCCCATCAGGGAGGTGTAGATTCTGGTGTTACCCCACGGGTCAGACTCCATGCTGTATCCACACTGAGCAGCCATGCTAGGTGTTAACAAAATGTGCTTGGTGCCATCTGAGGGGAGAAAATAAGCTTTGTCAGGGACCCCTTTCCTCAGTGATGAACCAATCAGCTGCATTATTAGCAGTTAATACTTACTGATCGCCTCCACCTCAAGCTGGTTTCCCACTGCTAAAGCCTTGTCCAACGACAGTCTCATTACATTTGCGGCACAGTCAGACCTTAACCCACTGCCTGTTAAAAGAAAAGGCTTGTGAGGAGAATGTAAACCGACTTAATATGCCGTGTAAAATGACTTCATGAGAATTGAAGCTTACTTGACTGCGAATTTAGCTTCACATTAGGCCTGGCTTGACACAAGATGATAGCTGCAGCCATCCATAACAAACTTGAACACATACAAACACATCATTTAGAGACAATTAAGTACACACATAGAAAGAAATCTACAAGAAAAGTAACTTACATGCTCCCAAGCCTCAGCATGTTGCAGTTTGTAAGCAGTCAAACCAAAAAGAATACAGTCAGTATCAGAGCTTGGCAATGTCCAGCACACCTTCCAACAAAAACACAAGTCTAAAAGGAAGGGGTCTGGATGATTAACTGAGACATCAGCAGCTGCTTTATATTCCACTTAATGACAAAGCACAGGTGAGGCTTGTTAAGGATTCTCCACACACGCACGCACGCACGCGCGCGAGCGCACACACACACACACACACACACACACACACACACACACACACACACACACACACACACACACACACACACACACACACACACACACACAGGGTGAGCTGATGTATGCCTAGTTTATTAAGAACATATTGTAAAAACATATGCATGGAAAGGAAAAACACACATTTTTTTCAGTAGTGTAAAAAAAGTATTTATTGTTCAGCAAAAGTAGATTTGTATTTGATATTATACATATATTACTTTTTTATATTTGAAGAAGCAACAAAATAATCCACAGTTAATAATAAATTAAACTTTTCCTTAAAATCACATGTGCTTTTGATTTTTCCTTTGAGCCTCCTTATAATGACTGTAATCTAACACTTGATTATTGTTTGTATATATGCTGTATATATATTGACCTTTCCAAAGCGTTTGACACCGTTGATCATCGCATTTTAAAGCAGAGGCTACTCAGTATTGGCATATCCAGCCTTGCAGTGGGGTGGTTTGTGAACTACCTCTCTGAAAGGTCCCAATGTGTTCATTTTGATGGACTGTCTTCTGAGTGGTTAAACATTTCTAATGGTGTACCACAAGGTTCTGTTTTAGGACCACTTTTATTCTCCATATATATCAACAGTTTAGGTGATAATGTGGATGAAGCTACTTTACATTTGTATGCGGATGATACTGTAATGTATTGTGCAGGTCCCTCCATTAAAGAGGCTGTTGTTAAATTAAAGGCTGTTTTTAACACTATTCAGACTCAGCTCTCTGAATTAAAGCTTCTTTTAAATGTGGATAAAACCAAGGTAATGCTCTTTTCAAAAGCAAAAAAGACACCAGAGCCAACCTGATCTCACCAGAATGCGTGACTCCACCACGACTCCTTAACACCACAATGCGTGGTGGAGTCACAAACTTTGTTACATTCACTTGTAGGCACCACGCAAACAATCCCTATGTAAAGTGAATGAGGCTCCTTTGTCGTGGGGCACACACGCATTTCTACAACGTCCCGCAGTGAGCTCTTATTCTATAAAATGTTTTTTTAAATCTACTTTATAGCTTGTAGTAACTCACGGGAAGCTTCTTTTATTTAATTTGTATTCATAATAAAAAAAAGAAAAATTCGGCAGAATGTAAAAATTACATTAGTTACGAATTGTTGTTCTTAAAAAACTGCATTGTGTGTAATACAACTGTGATTTTTATTAAATTAGTTAGTTTTTAAGGAAGGCCAGAGCTTCAGCCATGTCAAATAGATTGTTCCCTTTAGTTAACGTTATTTAAAAGATAATGATCATGTCCCCTCTATTGTATTACGAGCATCCATTGGATAATGGAGAATTGTAACCCCGGAAGTAAGTATTCTCCTTACTGTCGATTGATTTTACAGTGATATCTGCACTACTCATCGACTAAAAAACACCAGATTATCCTTGTTAATTACACAACATTGATTGGTTTGAATTGTGTGCAATGCTTTTGTATTTTCCCCCTTCGATTCGGAGAAACAAATGTTTTTTCGGAGTTTTAGGATGGCCGAAGACACTACACTACCCAGAATCCTCAGCTATCGTTTGGGACTACACCATGTGCTTAGCTTGACAAACCCGTGATCAGTCCTCAACCTCTGTGATTGGATGTTGGAGTGGCAGTGTGCTAAATGTACACAGAGCGTCAAAAAGGATTTTTTGAAATGGAATGAAACCCATCGACGGCACACTATTCAAAACAGGAATCGAACGTGTCCTACCCCCCCCCCCCTTAGGTCACAGGCTCCTCCAACAGTGCTACGCAATAAAACAGATATGCCTACACAGAAAAAATAGTGAAATAGTGCAATAAGAGTCTATATAGAAGTAATAATAATAATTCCTTACATTTATTATAGCGCTTCTTCAATGACTCAAAGCGCTTTACATATACACACATTACACATATATCATACATGGTACATGGCAATGGTCAGAAACTGTGGACAATACCCACAGGAGCAAGTTCAGGTGAAGTGTCTTGCCCAAGGACACACCGGCTTTACAGACGCAGCAGCGGGTTTCACCCCTTGATCTGATGATCATTGCACAGCACACTGCGCCACACCGTCCATCTTCACGCCTCGAGGTCATTGAGGTGCTTTTACAAGTATACATTGGTATTATACATGTACTGTGGACAATACCCACAGGAGCAAATCCGGGTGAAGTGTCTTGCCCAAGGACACAACGGCGGCAGGAGCAGGTTTCGAACTGGAGTTCCCCAGCACTCCCCCTTGATCTGATGATCGGATGTACAGAGCACTGCGCCACCCGTCCCAAGAATAACAAGAACAAGTGATTGGAATATGATATATTAGATAAATAATTTCTAAGTAGCAGCCAGATGAATGTTATGGATGTTGTTTCTAAGTTCAGGTGTTTAATAATCGTATAGCCTGTGGGATGAAGCTGTCTCTGTGTCTGGTGGTTTTAGTCCGGATGCTGCGGTACCGCCTGCCAGACGGCAGACAGAACAGTTTGTGGCTGGGGTGATGGGGGTCTTTTATAATCCTGAGGGCTTTCTTTAAGGTTAACCTGGTATTTTTACTCCACTACATTTATTTTAGTTACTTTACAGATTTGGATTAATGATGTGAAATATAAATAACCCTTAAATCAGACTTTAGTTACACCTGAGTGAAATTCAGTGAAGGTGATTGTCAAGCGCCAACAATCAGGCGAGATATTTGATAGTTGGTGCTTGAGAAGACTAAATATTTATCTGCAGATCCTTTTAAAGCATATTCATTATTCGTTATTCTCTAATAGTTAATTAAAGACTGTATATAATTGCTATGTTGCACATTCCTTTCAAGATTTCAAGATTTTCTAAGGTTTATTGACATATCATATGATATACACAACAGTGTAGTTATGCAATGAATGAAAAACTAGGATCACAGGTTCCTCAACAGTGCATTACAAGACATCTATCAATATGGGTGTATACTTCCACTGTCGTATTCTGAACATTTTTTATACTATCTACATACATAAGATTATAATTAATGTGTATAATATCAGTTAAAATAAGTGCTTCAACATAGTTAACATTGCAGGAAAGTTGATTGTCAAGTTCCAAAACAAACCATGCAATTTAGACTTTGTCAGGCTTAATATTTATCTGTAGATAGATACCCCAAAGCTTTTTTCTTATTTAAAAGAAGACCTTAACCTAAAGTATTCTTTAATGTTTAAATAAAGCCTTATTAGTTAACACATCCTCCTATCAGGCACTAAACTGTTTTATTCTAGATATCATTTGAGTATCTTCTTGATATTTTCTATTCTATATTTATATCATTGACCTTCTACTTTCCCACTATTTTCTATGTACTCTTAATATTTAAATGTTTTCATAAAATATAACACGTTCAAAAGTGCTTTACAAAAATGAAAGACATTAAGAAAAAGGCATTTTAAACAGTCATTAAAAAGCAACACAATCTTCCTGCAGTGCAATTACTCTAAACGTGCAATAACGTGCTTTAACCAGTAGGTGGATTGGGTTAAAAAGCTGTAAAGTTGACAGTGTTAACAAAATAAAATATACTGCTGTTTCCGGTTTAGTTTACGACGAACTTTTTTTTTTCATGGTGTAGTCCCAAACGATAGCTGAGGATTCTGGGTAGTGTAGTGTCTTCTGCCATCCAAAAACTCCGAAAAAATCTTTGTTTCTCCGAATTGAAGGAGGAAAATACAAAAGCATTGTACACAATTCAAACCAATCAATGTTGTGTAATTAACAAGGATAATCTGGTGTTTTTTAGTCGATGAGTAGTGCAGATATCACTGTAAAATCAATCGACAGTAAGGAGAATACTTACTTCCGGGTGTAAGATTCTCCGTTATCCACTGGGAATGGACGCTCGTAATACAAAACAGGGGACATGATCATTATCTTTTAAATAACGTTAACTAAAGGGAACAATCTATTTGACACAGCTGAAGCTCTGGCCTTCCTTAAAAACTAACTAATTTAATAAAAATCACAGTTGCATTACACACAATGCACTGTTTTTTGAGAACACAAATTTGTAACTAATGTAATTTTTACATTCTGACGAAAAATAAAAATTATTATGAATACAAATAAAATAAAAGAAGCCTCCCGTGAGTTACTACAAGCTATAAAGTAGATTTAAAAAAACGTTTTATAGAATAAAAGCTCACTGCGGGACGTTGTACAAAGGAGCCTCATGCACTTTACATAGGGGTTGTTTGCGTGGTGCCGACATGTACATGTAACAAAGTTTGTCACTCCACCACTCATTGTGGTGTTAAGGAGTCGTGGTGGAGTCACGCATTCTGGTGAGATCAGGTTGACCAGAGCCTGTTTTTGATATTGTAACTACGCAAGGAACAAAACTTGAAGTTGTTGCCTGTTACAAATATAAGTTCCTATTTTATTTTATTTTCCCTATCGCTACGTAAAAAAACTCTTGATCAGGTTATTTCTGGCTTTTTATGGAATGGAAAGGCACCCGTAAGTAAATCTACTACTACTACTACCAATTTAGGAGGCATTTTAAGTTTACTTCTGCATCCACTTTAGCTCCCTTATTGGGAAACCATTTATTCCGACCTGCCTTAGCTGACCCCACTTTCTCTGTATGGCATGAGAAGGGCCTGAAGACTTTTAGAGAGCTTTATAAGGATAATACCTTTCGTAGTTTTTCATTATTTCCAAATTAGACACTGTACCAAATCCCAGTTTCCATCCTTTCCCTCTCTACCACCTAATCAAATATGGGATGAGTTTCTTTGTTCCGATCCCCTTCAAAAGTCACTTATTTCAAAAATATATAACAAACTCCTGACCGATGACAGCTCACACACATACCACTAAAATCAAGGCTGCCTGGGAGGCTGAGCTAGGTGTGAGCTTGGGTGATCACTGGTGGGACACTGCTCTTAACAGGATTCATACGAGTTCATCCTGTACTCGTCTCACTCTCATACAGTTCAAGGTGCTGTACAGGGTTCATTTCTCAAAGGCACGATCGTCACAAATATATCCCACTGTTATTGACATCTGTGACAAATGTCAAGCCTCTCCCTGCAACCTATCCCATATGTTCTTCTCCTGCCCATTAGTGTTTTCCTTTTGGCAGAAGTTTTGAGGATATCTCAAAAATACTCACTGTGAAAGTCTGTCCCCATATTGCCATATGTGGGTGCCCAGAAGATTACAACAGATACAACTCGGGGCAATTTGATATTCTGGCATTTACTTCATTATTGGCAAGACGACTTCTTCTTTACTGTAAATCCAAAAAAGCAGTACATACTACATTTAAATATATGTGATTTGGAATGGAGAATCAGTTTGGAACTCCCCATAACCATAGAAAACACTACTATAGATGAAAAAAATCTCCAATATTCCCAAGTAAATACTATAAGTGTAAATTATTTTTAAATATTTTATTAGGACTTTGTTTAGGAGCGCATTATAATGATTGGTCCCGAAGTCACGCTTTTGAAACCAGGGTCATCTGAAACGGCAAGTTTTTGACCTGTGGGAGAAAAAAGAAAAAATATATATCTTAGCCACTTTATTCAAAAGCCATCGTCACATTTGATAATTTGAGCCAACACGTGTAAAACTTATTGTACATTACTGGATAATGAAATCAGCATGTATGAGAGCATACCCTTCATCGTGTTGTCCTGGTCTGAACACTGCACATCCACTGGATTTCTAACATCACAGATGACCACCTCACAGTGGACAAAGACCTACAAGATATGAACAGATTTAAGGGTTGTTATAGACAGCGTACTTTAGTTTTCCAAAATCTGAACAACAACAAATAAAAATCAAGAACATTTATTCTTATGACTGATAGTACCTGGCGGTTCAAGTTATCCTTGTCTTCAGCAAAGGCAAACATAGGGACCTCAAACCGCTTGAAGTTGGAAGGATAATGAACTCTGCCCTTAGGCAAAACAGAGTGGAAGATCACTGGGTGCGGGTCCCTTGAGTTTGCACAACTGATGGAGAAAAAATATATATTTTATTTGGGTAAAGATGTCCTAAAGTCTGCAACATTAGCACCCTATGATTTTTAAACCATCCCTTTTGTACAGTTTGACAAACAGTTCATTGGGACAAGAAAAAAAAAAAATATATATATATACAAGTTACCCGTTAACAATGAGGTCCCATTGAGGGAGGGACATCTTGTCCTCCTCCAGCGTCGCCCAGCAGTGCGCCAGCTCAAGAGATACTTTAGGGTTGTAAGATCCCATCAGTTCCACCTCGAAATACAGCGGCTTTTGTAGGTACTTTGTGATGGGATCGTCCTCTATGCGATGAAACGCACTGTAGGAGTCGTCTGAAGTGAAGCAGAACATGTTGGCCCGAATTATTAAGGATTCAGACAGGAATAGAAACATTAAGGTACATAATGCAGAACAGTTTAACTTGGATGTAGTCAACATCCCAGGTGCCAACTCAGTTCATTGGTTTAAAGAATAACTTTATGAAAAAAAACATTCCAATTACTTAAAGTAACTAGATTCATATGAACTGTCTCCAAGTTACCCAAAATCCTGCATTTTGATAGAAAGTGTTATCCTGTCTCTTTGCATTAAGCTTTTTCAACGTGTTGACATGATAGAACTCTTATTTCCCCCAGTTTCTAGCTTTGGGAGGACTTCAAAGACTTCAAAAATAAATCTAATCCTTGGCAAGCATGCGAGAAAAAGAAATAAAAACACACAAGGCCTGAAGAACTTTCTTTACCCAAAGCAACTCTCATTTCAACCTGCATCTCGCCTCGTGCATCGTCAGTGTACGGTTCACTCCTGCGAGGTCGGCTGTTGAAGCCCATAGCCTGGTTTGTGTTGATGTCATAGTAACACAACACCTTAAGCCTGAAAGAAGAAAATTCTTAAGGGGGGACACTTAGAACTGTTAAATTGTTACCCATTGGCACCGGTAACATCTGGGATTGCACCACAGAAGGCTTTATGGCGTACCAGTTGACTTCCGATAAGGAAAATACCATTTAAGAGTCTTTAAAGTTTTGTCACGTGGTTAGCCTACAAAGTCTCTGCATTTGTTTTAAAGTTGGCGTCAGACTGTCAGTTTACATAATGGTGAACATGAATGTTTACGGCTACAAATAACTGATTTTTTAAATTTATTTTTTTCATCGAGTTACAAATATGGTTTTTCTAGCTGAAAATAGGCCGCCTTTAACCGTTTTGCTCCAAAAACATGCAACTGTGAATAATGTCCAAGATGAGAATTTCTCTTTTCTGACCAAAAGTCTAAAACCCAATGACCTGAAGTTTATCTTGTTAAGACAAACAGAAAGCATTAAAAAGCTGACATTAACAAAACCGGAAGCACTTTGTTAATTAATCTTCCATGTCATTTTTCAAACAACAGCTTTGATAATAGATTAATCAGCCAACCTTCAGCTTGGTGATTCGAAGTCTCGAGATACTCACTCAAACTCCTTCGACTGTGACAGCTTTCCCAATTCAAGTTAATCTGTGATGGAGATTTCATTCTCATACAGCATCATATTGGGCAAAAACTAAGAAAAGACAAATTGAAAGAAGTCGTTTCTCAGTTTTAATCCTACCGCAATCAGCAAGCTGTTCAGCAGCATGCTTTACCTTTCTGGTCGTCCCACAGGAGTTTGCAGTGAAGACAAAATAAGCGTACTGGTCGTTGCTGTATGTGGGGCCACAGGCGGGGTCTCTGAGGGTGAGCCGTCGGGGGTTCAGACTGGGAACAGACTCCAGGGTTATAGCCATAGCCGTGATGGTCCCATTAGGGAAACACTCGATCAGACATTTGTATGCATTGGAGATTCAAGCCTACATAAGAAAACGTATTCTCTTTAACAAACCAATTAGCTTTGTGACGAAGTTGCAAGCCAAGGGCCAAGGAGAAGTCTTGGATAGTTTTGTTGGTCTTCGGATATCTCAGAGTGACATCCAGTCTGCTCTTGATGGATGACAACGCAACAGCCTGAGAAGTTTTCAGAAACAATACATTATGATTTATAGACGACTATCATCTTGACAAATGTTGCCAAATCCCTGCACATTTAAAAGTTTGGTTAAGAGTCATACCTCGACCGTAGCATCAGCTGCAGAAGATGGTACAATCAAACTGAAATGTGTGTCGTTCCCCATGATGCCGTACTGCTGAGCCAGGCTCTCGTTAAGCATTCGTTTTCCCATTATGGTCTGAAAGTTGAATCCTTTGGTCCCGTATTTCACGAGGACATAGAAATTCTTATCATCACAGCTACCTGAGCTGCAGAGAGAGGAGCTGCAGAGGGAGGGAAATACTTTGAAACAACTGTGCTCGTTTTGTTATGAATTCCTCTTATCCATGGGTACAGACCTATGTCTTCCAGTTTAGCTCTCAGGTAAGCAGTGGCAGTAAATGGAGCATGCTTTGGCAGGACCAGGAAGCCAAAGGTCAGATAAAGGGTGTAAATTGTAACCCCCATTTCTTTCTGTTGGGAGAAACAGATAGTTATTAGCTGACAAAAGAAAAAAGAAACGCATTTCCCACGTTGAGTGTAAGGCTCACCATTTGTCCTACGACACGGTCCGTGAAGGGCACTTCAACAGTATAGACCTTGGAGCAACCGTTAGGGGACATGTTGTCAAAGACTTTAAAGCCTCTGGCAAAGCAGTCGGCCAAGGACAAAACCTCATAGGGGGACCTGATGTTCTTTAGCATTACATCAAAGCCCACCGGCCCAATCAACGCCTTAAACATCATCTCCTTGGGAACAGTGGCTGTAGGTCAAAAATTAAGAAATTAAGGCAGGTTGCAATTTATGTAAAAAAAGTAGCATGAGTACCAAGATAATATGACTCACCATCAATGACTTGTGGAGGTTGAAGCTGCAGGGGAGTCTCGACGGGGAGGAAGACTTTGTATCTCGTGTCCTCATTAGTGTCGTCTTCAGTCCAGAGCAACTCGAGCATCAGCTCATTCATATAAGAAGTGAAGTACTGACCATCCTGGACATGACTCTGCATAAACAAACATCCTGAGTAAGGCATTTCCTGAATAACATTATCATCTACAGATTAAAAGAAAAAGGGACATTTGTCTGGCAATGAAGCACTAGATGATGCCACAGTCAAACATACTCAAACGATCCATTTACATTTGTTTTGTACATACCAACAGGATTTCAGTAGCGTTATCTTCCATGAAACAACAAAGTGAGAATGCTTGTTAAACTGTCTCTAAAGTCTAAAATAACTTTAATGTACCATTTAACTATGCCGATTTCTCCACTGTTGTGAGAAATTCTTTAGATCCAAGAAATATAAACATCTACATTTTGCCCTTTTGTAGTATTTCAGATTTTTTTTTTTTTGCATAGCTGCATGACTAAAACGACCTCGTCAATTTATGGACTAAATTGTTTTATCTAACCTTGATCTGGCAACCAGCAGCCCCAATAGGAATTTCAACAATGACGTAAAGGTCATCGAGAGTCAGGGAATAGCTTCTGGCCGATATCTCTGAAGCTTCGAGCTTCCTCCCATTGACGCCCATGTTCACCTCCAACAGTCTGAAGTGTTTCGGGCAAATCAGAGGGGCAATGCGCCTCGGCAGGAACCAGCGGATTGATGTTTCAGTAAAGAAAACCCCACCTGTACACCAAAAAATATATATATACAGCACTTAGGGTCTAACATGGAAAGTTTTAAGGAAAAGGGCTAACGTTTCCGAAATAGTGAAATCCTCAAAACATTTAGACTGAACAAATGGTTAATCCTTCGTATTTTATTTAAACAATCTGAAAAAAGAGAATTCAAATTATGAATTTAGCAGCGACATACAGTAACACATCCTTAAAGTGTCATTTAAATAAATAAAGCACTTCTTCCTAGATAACAACTCTGGTGGGGAAGATATTTTTGGCTCCATTTTTAGAAAAGTTTGATATTTAAAAAATGCTGGAATCAGAAATAATAGTGACAGATGTTTTTTTTTATTCCTGACAGTAAAAGTGCCCCAAATTCCCAGTGAAAAACACTAGAAGACATGACATCAGTGAGTCTCTTTACATTACCCTGAGCTTGAGGACAAGCAGCTCCTGCATAAACTTGAGTCGTCAGCTTCGTCTTCTCAAATATAATCGAGGTGCTGAGCACAGTCATCGGCACACCTGCTACCTGTGGGGGGAGATTACACAGCATGTGGATGTAAATGCATACTGTGGTAACATAATAATTTCCCTCCTAAAAATATGGGGGGTTATAAATAAGAACTCACTGATTTAAGAGTGCCAACTATATTCCAGACAAAGTAATCCATCCGATTACATTATTGTATCTATGGTTGTAAGTGTAAGCAAGTACCTAATGGGCTGCAAGTGATTCAACAAGTCTGCCTGAGGGGAAAGATATCAAGTGAGAGTTGTTTGAATCTCAGTGAACTGCAGTCCACTTACATCCTTGGTGTATGTTTCACGTGAAGGATTTGGGCTTCGCAGAACCAGCCTGGTAGGAGTGCTTGAGATCCCATAACCATTTCTCTGGGCTTCGTCCACCTGCATGACCCTCTCCTCAGGAGTGAGGAACACCACTGTGGCGATTCTGGAGCCTGCGTCCATGGGCTGCTGTGAGGCAAATATCAAGAAATTACATACAAGATGTTTCTAGAATAAGAAAAGAAGAAAAAAAAGGCAAAATTAGCCAATCTTACCTCAGCAGCTTTTCGGGGATCCGAGAAGGCAGGCAGGTTATAATCATTTGGAGCTGCTTTTTTCACAGACACCTAGAAATGAGGCCACTCCATAAGTGATAATCAATCTCTGCAGTGACATGAAATGTACCAGCCTTGACACTCATACGAGGCATCAGGCCTCTAATCATCTAGACGGGAACATGCCATGCTGCGTTCACTTGCCTCCATGTAGTTGGGTTTACAGATAATTTCCCGGGAGGCCCAGGAAGAGAAGTAGCAAGTTTCTTCCACCAGATAAAACTTGTTGATACCACATTGTCAGATTGTAGCCGCAGACCTAGTTTTGTTGTGAATGCTTTATCGTCCTAAAAACACATGGAAACAAGTCTCAAAATGAATTGCCACGTCAAAAGAAACATTAGGTGCTGCGTCACAAACTAGCATTCAGTCGTTTTTACCACATTTTGAGCAAAACAGTTTTGGACGGAGGCATAAATCACAGCGTTTCCCAGGTGGTCTTTCTTGATGGTGAAGCCACACTTAGAAGATAAACTTGGCGTGAGGATGATTGAAGAGTTATCTGAGGAAACAAACAAGAAAAGTTTGAATTAAAAGTTAGATTAAGTTAAGAAAAAGCAATATACTTGAAATGTCACCTTACTTATGACAGCGGACACTTCAAGAAAACTTCCTCCAAGTCGACTGACATCCACACGCAGCAAGTTTCCAAGGCATTTAGAGTTTATCTCTGGGATTAAACATTTATATTAGATAGCAGCACACAAGCGTGTTGAAAAATATCACAAAATGACAAAAACGTACTTATTGGGGGCTTATTTTGTGCCTCAATGTTAACAACTGCTACAAGGAGAATGAACCACCTTAAAAAGATTGAATATGTTTTAAA
Organism: Pseudochaenichthys georgianus; assembly: GCF_902827115.2. Classification (NCBI taxonomy): domain Eukaryota; kingdom Metazoa; phylum Chordata; class Actinopteri; order Perciformes; family Channichthyidae; genus Pseudochaenichthys; species Pseudochaenichthys georgianus. The sequence continues at coordinate 33,843,734 of NC_047526.1, read as the reverse complement.
TGTATAAAGAAAAATGAACCTTAATTTAAAATAAATATATACATAAAAAAACAAAACTACAAACCCCAATCTAGCTAAACAACCCATGGCAAGAGTTGGGAGACTGGTGAAGGTCCCTGGTTTTTGCACTTTTTAAATGAAGTTGATGAGGGAGGGTCCTGCTCAGCAGATATAACCACACACAGGTGGAATACATTACTGCCTGAGGAAGTGATTGAGCAGGCCTGTGTGTGTAATCTAGTCTGAAGGGAATCCCAACATTTAGGGCATTGAAGGAAGCAGAATGGCTGACTGAGTGGGGAGGAGTATAGAAATATCTTTCATTAAAAAAGAAGCTGAAGCATGGCCAAAGCAGTCGGTTGAAGTTATAAATAAGTGAGAACAGCTAAATATGTTAATCAGTTACCCAGTTTAGAGATTAGTAAGTATTTGGCATGAGCATTAAGTTAATTTACTTATTTGTTTTGAACAATTTTATATATTTGGTATGTTTCTTTGCATATACTTTTACGTTTAAATACTATACATTTTGCTGATATACTCACTTACTTTTACTTAAGTAACGTTTCTAATGCAGGACATTTACTTGTATCAGAGAGAGTATTTGTACTGTGTAGTATAAGAACTTTGACTTAAGTAAAATATCTGACTAGGCTACTTCTCTTACCACTGCAAAGTCCGCAGCTAAACCTAAATAAGGGCCGTTGTAGTTCATGGTCATTAAAATCATCACTCCTTTAGACCATGACTTTTAATTTAGCAGGATGTTCAGGGTTTTGTATCATATGTGAATATCCTACTACATCATTCATTAAAAAAGGTAAAGTAAAAAGGAGGTGTAAAACCAAAACATCTAACAGAAAAGGATTTTACTTCTTCAGCTCCGTTGTACCCCCGTTTTTAGAGATTTGGGTATACGGAGGAAAAGAGAGAGGGTTTTGTTTTCTGACACTTTGGCTGCAGTCGAATAGTCCATTTAGCTTTGGAACCTTCCTAACCAAGTGAAATAACCTGGAAGTCCCTCAGTGGCAGCCATAATAAGTGATGTTTGAATTCTCTAGATCAGGGGTTCCCAAAGTGTGGGAAGGTGAGCCTCCCCTCAGAGAACATACATTACATTGCATTTAGCTGACGCTTTTATCCAAAGCGACTTACAATAAGTACATTCGACCAGGAAGACACAACCTTGAAGAAAACAGAGTCATATAAGTACATCAGGTTTCATAGAGCCAAACATTTCAAGTGCTACTCAACTGGCTTTAGATAAGCCAGTCCTTTATTAGTATATAAGTGCTCTGTTAGCAGTTCTCTGTTAGTAATTCTATCGATCGAAGTGGAGTCGAAAGAGATGAGTGTTCAGTCTGCGCCGGAAGATGTGCAGGCTTTCTGCTGCCCTGATGTTAATGGGGAGCTTATTCCAGCATTTTGGAGCCAGGATAGCAAACCCACGTGTTTTTGCTGATGGGAACTTGGGTCCCCCTCGCAGTGCGGGTGCAGCGAGTCGTTTGGCTGATGCAGAGCGTAGTGCACGCGCTGGGGTGTACAGTTTAACCATGTCCTGGATGTAGGAAGGGCCAGATCCATTCGCAGCATGGTATGCAAGTACCAGTGTCTTGAAGTGGATTCTAGCAGTTACCGGAAGCCAGTAAAGGGAGCGGAGGAGCGGCGTGGTGTGGGAACATTTTGGAAGGTTGGAGACCAGACGAGCCGCTGCATTCTGGATGAGCTGCAGAGGTCGGATGGCACATGCAGGTAGACCAGCCAGGAGGGAGTTGCAGTATTCTAGGTGTGAGATGACGAGAGCCTGGACCAGAACCTGCGTCGCTTTCTGTGTCAGCTGGGGGCGTATCGTCCTGATGTTGTAAAGCGTGTATCTGCAGCAGCGGGTTGTAGCAGCTATTTTTGCAGTGAAGGACAGGTTGTTATCTAGGATCACACCCAGATTCCTTGCAGTCTGAGTCGGGGAAACAACATAGGTGCCGATGTTGATTGTCAGGTCAAGAGTGGGACAATCTTTTCCCGGAAGGAAAAGCAGTTCAGTCTTGTCAAGGTTGAGCTTGAGGTGATGAGCAGACATCCACTGAGAGATGTCAGCTCGACAAGCAGAGATGCGTGCGACGACCTGGGTCTCTGAACGGGGAAAGGACAGAATTAATTGGGTGTCGTCAGCGTAGCAGTGCAATGAAAAACCATGCAGGCTAATGACTGATTCGAGCGAGTTTGTGTACAGGGAGAAGAGGAGGGGACCAAGAACAGAGCCCTGAGGGACCCCTGTAGTTAATTGACAAGGGTCGGACTCGGACCCTCTCCAAGTTACCCTGTAGGTGCGGTCTTTGAGGTATGAGGTGAGGAGGGAAAGTGCAGAGCCTGAAACTCCAAGTTTTTGGAGAGTGCGAAGGAGGATCTGATGGTTCACCGTGTCGAATGCAGCAGACAGGTCCAACAGGATGATGACAGAGGAGAGGGATGATGCTTTGGCAGTGTGCAGTTCCTCAGAGACAGCAATGAGAGCAGTTTCTGTGGAGTGACCTGCCTTGAAACCAGAATGGTGCGGATCCAGAAGGTTGTTCTGATTGAGATAACAGGAGAGTTGTTTAAAGTGTTTTAGACAGGAACGGGAGTAGAGAGACAGGCCTGTAGTTTATAACATCAGACGGATTGAGAGTGGGTTTCTTTAGGAGAGGGTTTACTCTTGCCTCCTTAAGACTATTTGGAAAGTGACCAGAAGTTAGAGAAGTGTTGATGAAATGGGTGAGAAACGGTAGAATATCAGGAGCGATAGTCTGAAGGAGGTTTGAAGGGATAGGGTCCAGAGGACAGGTGGTAGGGCGGGCAGAGGTAATGAGGGTAAGAACCTCACTTGGAGAGAGAGGGGAAAAGGAGGTTAGTGTGTGGGTGAAAGTAGGGTCCGGTTGACCCAGCGGTGAGTAAAGGTGAGTCAGAAAAAGAAGAGCGAATATCATCAACCTTTTTTTCAAAGTGGTTAACAAAGTCGCTTGAAAGAAGGGAGGAGGGGGAAGGGGCTTTGGGGGGTTCCAAGAGCGTGGAAAAGATTGAAAATAGTTTTTTGGGATTGGAATAGGAAGAGTGTGGTGCTTTTTGCCTGAGAGATCGAAGCAGAGAAAGAGGAGAGGAGAGCCTGATAGGTTAGGCCCTAATTCAAAACATATGCGCTCTCGCTAAACGGTAATACGACCCGGGTCATCAAGTGGATCGCTCAAGCCAGCCGTGTCCTATCTAGTTAGGTGCATGTTCACATGAAAGGGGTGGTATTTGGAGCATTCGACCAATCACAAACATGGAGAAGCGTACTGACAGCGCAGCGTCATACTTCCTGAATGAAAAGTCAACTATAATATTAGACATATGAAGAAGTTAAACTTTAAACATCCATGACTTAAATGCTTTATCCAGGATAAAAGCCACATAGCTGCACCTGCAAGGTGAGTACAGCTGCTATCAGAAAAGGTGTTTGAATGCGTACATGGTTTATGATATCACTGCCCCGTCTAAGACACGAGTGGATCTGACTTTAATTACATTTGACTCGAGTGTTTCGTCAACTTAATGTGTTGCTTAAAATAATACTTATGCAGTAGCCTATGTGACACTGTGAGTGTTGCACAGCCAGATACGGCTCAGCTGACTCAGATAAGGAAATATATGATACATTATGATGTGATATGAATGATAATGGGACATATCGATGTCTGCACTCACAGTGCTGCGGACTGTAGGCTACGTAATGTTACTTTGATCCGGTTACTTATGTTCCATCCATCTTCTCCCGCTTATCCGTGGTCGGGTCGCCGGGGTAGCAGTTCCAGCAGTACTTATGTTGTGGCATATATTTAATTAAGCTTTCTTAACATAATAGTATAATAGTTATAATAGTCAGATTGCTATGAAGGTGGGAGGTGATGTTCAATTCATTTTCACAGTCGGTGATTTTGGCCGGCCGTCTTTCCTGCAACGGCAGTTTAAACTGTATTTCCTCCGCACACTGAGCTCTGATTGGTCAGCAGGTGTGGTGCTATCGCTGAGTTGATCTCTTATCCTGGAACCTATCCTGCTTCGGACCACAGACTAGGTTCCAGGATAAGTCACCATGGAGATCTAGCCCGCTAAAAAGTGAACCAGCTCCGTAGTACCGGAAATCCCAGAAGTTATCTTGCTAAACGAAAATCCTGCTTCGTAGTATACCCCCCAGGTCCCGACCAGGTTAGCCGCACAGCATAAGTTACCATGGAGATCTAGCCTACTAAAAAAAGAACCAGCTTCGTAGGACCGGAAACCCCGAGTTTTCCCTGCTTCGTAGTATACCCCCCAGAAGTGTCTGTTTCAGGCTCACTTTGGCATCTTCAAAATCTGGATTCATCTTCAATACTGGTTGGAAGTCACTCTTGGCGTCATAGAAAAAACCTATAACACATTAAAAATGTTCATAGATAAATGTCATGATATGTAATGTACTGCCAAACTAACTCATTAAGAGTCAGCAGTTTTATGTTCTGGGCATCATGAGAACAAGTTGATACGATGGGCTCGTAAGAACTCAGATGCTCGATTCTGTTGCTTGGTAATAGTCTTTATTGGACAGAAACCAAAGCTATCAATGACTTCTAGGTTCTACTAGGACTCTCCATGGAATCACTAGGATCTACTAGGTACTGTAATATCGATCTCTGGTAAACAGGCATGGATCTAACGATAACACAAGACGAACCAACACCAGACAAAGGGAGAGAAGGACTAAATATACATATTAGGTAATGGGGCACAGGTGGACACAATCAGGGGCGGGAACAACAATCAGTCTAGCAGGTGCCACACGGACAGGAAGTGCCGACACCTGGAGAGAGAGAGTATAGTGATTATTATCAACAGACCGATAGACAAAACACTAAAACACAACAGCTAACAGCATACTAGCACTAAACCCTGACACAAGTGAGTTAAAAGAAGAACATACGGACTGACTCAAACACACACATTAACCCATCTAATGCTGGGACCGCACCACAACACAGTTAATGACAGATTTTATAGATCTATATTAAAAGAGAGCTGGTTGACTTCTCAAGAAAGAGTCACTGTCACAGGGTATTCTGCTAAAACAACCAACAGGAAGCTTGTGGAAAGGCTATTTAAAGACACAGCCCCACCTAGTGTCAGCAGAAAGTATTAAAAATAATGATTACAAAAAAATGCAAAAAATTAATAAAAAAATATATTAAATATATTTTAAGATCATTTGTAATCATCTGATTCGTCTGTACATTGCTGTTTTAGTCTGTGTTCTTCTAATTAGTGTCTACAGTGTGTGCCTATTGAGCTGTTTAGAGCCATGTGGGACAAAACCTGATCCTGCCCCTCCCTCTTACTGTCTAAGTCAGGGGTCTCCAACCTTTCTTCATCTGAGAGCTACTTTGAAAAAATGAAAGTGGCCAAGAGCTACTTGCATCACATCGCTTACATTTATTCACATAGCACTCATCAGTTGAATTAAGCTATACTTTTGTACACGTGTGAAATTGCAATACCTAAAGCTTATCAAACATCTTAACTTCACATCAAGGTCCAAGAAAACGAACATTTATCACATATTATTATGGCCCACATAGTAAGTACTTCACTGAAAATTCACATACATGTCCTTAATCACCACCTTACAAGCATTGTATGCACTTATGGTCAAATAAGTGCATTCATTCTTTTTTACAGTTATCGAGATGAATGGCACTGCATGGAGTCCACCATAGAGGTGTATGCTGGACCCACTTAGGTTCACTCTAATTTATTTACATGTTCATCAGTCAGTCTTGTTCTGTATTTAGATTTCATGACATTCATGTCAGAAAAAGCTGCTTCACAAAGGTCTGCAGAACAGAACCAAATAAAGCAGACATTTTCAGTGCTGCTTGGTGAATGTTCTTATAGTTTTCTGGGTCTACAAGGCTCCAGAAATGTTGTGAGTTTTGCTGAGACTTAAGCTGAACATGATTTTGGAGATTTATAACCTCCACCTCCATCTCCACAGGATTGACACTGAACAGTTCAGCCATCTTTTTCTTCTTCTTCTTCCTTGTCTTGACATTAAATTATAAACCATAATAAATCTGTATAGGTCTAGCCTCCCTATATCTGTGTGTGGAATTGTTCCATCCTCAAAAACAAAAAACGAATACTTCTGCAGTCTAGCTGCAGCTTCTAGCAACGGTCTTCTGTTAAAAAAAGGACACTGAATGTCCTGAATGTGGCAACACAAACATGACTTGAGTCTGAACACAGCAGACAACAGGAGTATTTACAACAGCATATCAAAGCAAAAAAAGTGCATGTGGGTGCACACATATTCTCTGTCTTACTGTTACATTAATCCCATGAATGTATGAGACTAAGTTAGCTTCATCATCTCAATCAGTGATTAAGTGAATAATAAAGTTTCTATCGGGTCACTATCAGCCTGTCACTCATTAAATTCAGGGAGGGGGCGGGGTTTGGAGGAACGGGGAGGAGACGGTGATCGCGGAAGCTTTCCTCCTGCCTTCACAAACTTTACACAAGTATTTATCAACTGAAAATAGCAAGAGGACATTCATACTCTGCGATCCGAGACTTGATTAAATCCACCAAAAACCTGACATGACGATAACGAGTGTTTTTCAAAAAACACAAATCCCTCCCTGTGTCTCTCTGAGCCGCAGCGGCAGGGCCTGATTCAGAGCGGGGCATTCTGCTGTTGGTTCTGGACTGGTGTTGCTGGAGAAAGCAGACTGCTCCGTGTGTGGTGTCGCTGTGCCGCTGTCACGTCTGTTCCTTGATCACTGCGTCACGGACCAATTTTATATTCGTGTGACAGAAAAAATTCTAAAATAAAAAAACGTTATTGTCAAGCCGCGGTCGAAAAATCAAGAAGCAACCTACGCTATAATCGAGCGGCGAGCTACTGAAAAGCTGCCCGCGAGCTACCGGTAGCTCGCGATCGACGTGTTGGAGACCCCTGGTCTAAGTCAATGGTGACTGTAAAAACGACACTGCGCATGCTCAGAATATGTTCCTATTTAATGTCCATCCATCTTCTCCCGCTTATCCGTGGTCGGGTCGCGGGGGTAGCAGTTCCAGCAGAGAGCCCCAAACTTTCTTTTCCCTGGCGACATCAACCAGCTCTGACTGGGGGATCCCAAGGCGCTCCCAGGCCAGCGAAGAGATATAATCCCTCCACCTGGTCCTAGGTCTACCCCTTGGTCTCTTCCCAGCTGGACGTGCCTGGAACACCTCCATAGGGAGGCGCCCAGGTGGCATCCTAACTAGGTGCCCGAACCACCTCAACTGGCTCCTTTCGACGCGAAGGAGGAGCGGCTCAACTCCGAGCGGCTCAAATCCGAGCGGCTCAACTCCGAGTCCCTCCCTGATGACCGAACTTCTCACCTTATCCCTAAGGGAGACACCAGCCACCCTGCGGAGAAAACCCATCTCGGCCGCTTGTATCCGCGATCTCGTTCTTTCGGTCATGACCCATCCTTCATGACCATAGGTGAGGGTAGGAACGAAAATGGCCCTGTAGACAGAGAGCTTTGCCTTCTGGCTCAGCTCCCTTTTCGTCACAACGGTGCGGTAAAGCGACTGCAGTACCGATCCCGCTGCTCCGATTCTCCGGCCCATCTCACGCTCCATTGTTCCCTCACTCGAGAACAAGACCCTGAGATACTTGAACTCCTTCACTTGGGGTAAGGACTCATACCCTACTTGGAGTAGACAGTAGGGGTGTTGAAAATAATCGTTTCTACGATGCATTGCGATGCGGACGTGGACGATTCGGTCTCGATGCAGTGACGGAAGATAATCGGTTATAGAGTAGTAACGTTGCTTCCTGATTTTCCGGCCGCGGCTTTACTATAACATTTTTTCTGTCACTTTAATATCAAATCGGTCGGTGACGCAGAGATCAGGGAACAGACGTGACAGCGGCACAGCAACACGGAGCAGTCTGCTTTATCCACCAACACAAGAACACCAGTCCAGAACCGACAGCAGAAGGACCCGCTCTCAATCACTCCGTGTCAGAGACACAGGGTCCCTGTGTCTCTGAGCCGCAGCAACACGGAGTGTGTGACAGGGATTTATGTTTTTCAAAAATAATCGCGTTACAATCATGTCAGATTTTTGGTGGATTTAATTAAGTCTTGGATTGCAAAGTATGAATGTCCTCTACCAGTTTTCAGACGATATATACGTGTGTAAAGTTTGTGAAGGCAGGAGGAAAAAAGCTTCCGCGATCACCGTCTCCCCTCCGTTCCTCCAAGCCCCGCCCCCTCCCTGAAAAATAATGAGTGACAGGCTGATAGTGACCCGATAGAAACGTTATTATTCACTTAATCACTGAGATATAATGCAGCTAATTTAATCTCAAACATTCATGGGATTTATGTAACAGTAAGACAGAGAATGTAAGTGTGCACCCACATGCACTATTTTTGTTTGTATATGCTGTTGTAAATACTCCTGTTGTCTGCTGTGTTCAGACTCAAGTCATGTATGTGATGCCTCATTCAGGACATTCAGTGTCCTTTCTTAACAGAAGACCGTGGCTAGAAGCTGCAGCTAGACTGCAGAAGCATTAGCTTTTTGTTTTTGAGGATGGAACAACTTCACACACGGAGGCTAGACCTATACAATTCATTTATTTTGGTTTATAAATTAATGTCAAGACATTTATGTTATTGATTTCTGAAGCACTTTCTAATTAATAAAAAGAGAGTTCATATGTATTTACTGCATGTATGCATTGATGAAAAATAAGCCATGTGCAGTAATATAGAAAATTGAGGATGCAACGCATTGGTATGAATCGTGATGCACCGTGATGCACCGGGATATCGAACCGAATCGAATCGTTGACAGGATAATCGTAATCGAATCGAATCGTGAGACCAGTGAAGATGCACAGCCCTAGTAGACAGTCCATCGGTTTTCTGCTGAGAACCATGGCCTCAGATTTGGAGGTGCTGATCCTCATCCCAGCCGCTTCACACTCAGTTGCGAACCGATCCAGTGAGTGCTGAAGGTCGCAGACCGATTAGAACCACATCATCTGCAAAAAGCAGTGGTACAATCCTTAGTCCACCGAACTGCAGACCCCCTCCCCCACGACTACGCCTCGAAATCTGATCCATGTATATTACAAACAGGATTGGTGACAAAGCGCAGTCCTGGCAGAGATCAACCCTCACCGGAAATAGGTCCGACTTACTGTCGAGGACCCGGACACAGCTCTCGCTTTGGGAGTACAGAGATTGGATGGTCCTGAGTAGAGACCTCCTCACCCCATACTCCCGCAGCACCTCCCACAATAACTCCCTGGGAACTCGGTCATACGCCTTATCCAAGTCTACAAAACACATATAGACCGGAATAAGCGTACTCCCAGGCCCCCTCCAGGATCAAAAGCTGATCCGTCATTCCACGACCAGGACGGAATCCGCATTGTTCCTCCTCAATCTGAGGTTCGACAATCGGCCTGACCCTACTTTCGAGTACCTTAGAGTAAACTTTCCCGGGGAGGCTGAGTAGTGTGATGCCTCTGTAATTGGCACACACCCTCTGATCCCCCTTTTTAAAAAGGGGAACCACCACCCCGGTCTGCCACTCCTTCGGTACTGTTTCCGACTTCCACGCAACGTTGATGAGACTTGTCAACCATGACAGTCCCTGAACACCCAGAGCCTTCAGCATTTCCGGGCGGATCTCATCCACCCCCGGGGCTTTGCCACTGTGGAGTTGTTTGACGACCTCAGTGACCTCCCCCCGGGAGATTGGTGTTGATCCCCCGTCATACTCCAGCTCTGCCTCTAACATAGAGGGCGGAGTTGTCGGGTTCAGGAGTTCCTCAAAGTGTTCCTTCCAACGCCCTAACACTCCATCAGTTGAGGTCAACAACGTCCCATCCTTACTGTACACAGCTTGGATGGTTCCCTGCTTCCCCCTCCTGAGGTGTCGGACAGTTTTCCAGAACAACTTTGGTGCCGCCCGAAAGTCCTTCTCCATGTCTTCTCCGAACTTCTCCCACACCCGCTGCTTTGCCTCGACAACGGATGAGGCTGCTGCCCTTCGGGCGTGTCGGTACCTTGCAACTGCCTCGGGAGTCCCCCGGGATAACAAATCCCTGAAGGCCTCCTTCTTCAGTCGGACGGCTTCCCTGACCACCGGTGTCCACCAGGAGGTTCGAGGGTTACCGCTCCTTGAGGCACCTAGGACCTTAAGACCACAGCTCCCCGCTGCGGCTTCGGCAATAGAGGCTTTGAACACCGACCACTCTGGTTCAATGTCCCCCAAACTCCACAGGAATGCCCGAAAAGCTCCGCCGGAGGTGCGAGTTGAAGGCCTTCTGAACTTGGGCCTCCTCCAGACGTTCCCAGTTCACCCAAACTACACGTTTGGGCTTACCAGGTCTATCCAGAGGCTTCCCCCGCCACTCGACCCAACTCACCACCAGATGGTGATCAGTTGACAACTCTGCCCCTCTCTTTACCCGAGTGTCCAAAACATACGGCCTCAGGTCCGATGATACGATAACGAAATCGATCATGGACCTTCTGCCTAGGGTGCTCTGGTACCACGTACACTTATGAGCATCCTTATGTTCGAACATGGTGTTTGTTATGGCCAATCCATGACTAGCACAGAAGTCCAGTAACAAACCACCACTCCGGTTCAGATCAGGGGGGCCGTTCCTCCCAATCACGCCCCTCCACGTGTCTCCATCATTGCCCACATGTGCGTTGAAGTCTCCCAGCAAGATTAAAGAGTCCCCTTCAGGAGCCCCATACAGGACTCTTTCCAGGGTCTCCAAGAAGGCCGTATACTCTGAACTGCTGTTGGGTGCCTAAGCACACACAACAGTCAGAGTTTTCCCCCCCATAACCCGCAGGCGTAGGGAGGCGACCCTCTCGTCCACTGGGGTAAACTCCAACAGCGAAGCACCTAACCGGGGACTTGTGAGTATCCCCACACCCGCCCGGCGCCTCACACCTTGAGCAACTCCGGAGAAGAATAGAGTCCAACCCCTATCCAGAAGTAAGGTTCCAGAGCCGACGCTGTGCGTAGAGGTGAGCCCAACCAGATCCAACTGGTAACGCTCGACCTCCCGCACAAGCTCCGGCTCCTTCCCTACCAGAGAGGTGACGTTCCACGTCCCCAAAGCCAGCTTCTGTCGCCCAGGTCTGGTCCGTCGAGACCCTCCGCTTTCACTGCCAGAAGGGCAGCGCACCCGACCCCATCGCTGTTTCCCGTAGGTGGTGGGCCCGCCGGACGGAGAAGCGGAGGTGTTGCCCACGTTGCCTTTTCGGGCTGGGTCCGGCCGGGCTCCGTGGCAAGCCCGGCCACCAGACGCTCGCCGACGAGTCCTCCTTCTGGGCCTGGCTCCAGAAAGGGACCCCGGGCTTCCTCCGGGCCGGGTATCCTCACTTCTTGTTCTTGTTTCTTTCATGAGGTCTTTTGGTCTATTTAATGTGTGTGGCAAAAAAATAATGACCATAGGGACATAGAGCTGCCATCCCCACCATACGTCATCTCACATAATTCAGAGCTGATTGGCTGTAAGTACGTGTGCCGCGAAAAGTGTGGTGTGTGAAGAGGAGTGTGACGCGTCCTAAAACCCGGAAGTAAGCTGCGCATGGCTTCCCTCGACAAAAAAGAAATGAGATTTCTCCATAGGATTTTAGATAATAGCTCCAAATAAGATCTGTGGGAAACAAACCTGTTAGATAAATGCACGTTTTGTTCAGCCGGATAATATCCACATGTATACCCTACTTTTATAATTTTCGAATCATAAATCTATTGATTAGATTAGATTTATTATATACTTTTGAAACTACAAGAACATAAGGAGGACTTTTACAAAAAAGTAATAGAGATTTTTGTCAAGAAGGATAGACAAATGGACTCTTCAAGTCAAGGTTGTTACGATGTGTGAAGCAGGTAGGACCCAAATGCAGATTTACGTGAAATTCCTTTATTTCAAGGCTATAAGGACAATGACAGAACACTCACACTCACACTCACACTCACACTCACACTCACACTCACACTCACACTCACACTCACACTCACACTCACACTCACACTCACACTCACACTCACACTCACACTCACACTCACACTCACACTCACACTCACAAGCCAATACACAAGACAGCCCGACAAAGAGAGACAGAAAACCCAGAACTTAAATACACCCAGGACTAATCACATAAACACGAGACAGGTGAGGAGGGAGGAGAAAACACATAGGTACCAGGTGAACACAATTGGGTAATCAGAGAGGGAAACCGACAGAAAGCAAACAGGCAGGAAACGGGGGTGAACACTTTACAAAATAAAATAGGAAACCCAAAGATAGAAAAGGACACGAAAAATACCAACAGACAAATCCTAACAAAGGTAAGACTGCAATTTTCTTGAAAATGAGATCTTACTAAGAGAAAACAATTCAATATTTAAATGATAAAATTACATTTGTTGGGTATCCTTCTGTTGAACTGTCTGTTTAAAATTAATTGAAGCATCAGACAAAAAAAGCTTTTGAAAATAATATTATATTTTGATTTAGGTCAAAATATAATATTTGTAAACCTGAAGAGTCAGTGCCAGTGCCTCGCCAGCCATGAACCTCACTGCAGAAGCTTATAGACATCTAAGTTTGTTGTGCCCCACCACTTTTGTACATATAAAAATGCCATTGAATATTGGACGCAGACTATAAAGGGCACACAGTTTCATTCACTAATGAAAGTCAAACACATGTTTGTTTCCACTGTTTTATTGTGTGCATAGGCCTGTCGCGATAAGCAATTAATTTACTTATCGTACAATAAATGAACTCCATAACTTTTCTGACCTTGATACATTTACATTTACATGAGGACGTGACTAGCAGTTTGAAAGGATGTACTTGAATTATTATCATATATTATCATTATGTCAGTGGTCTAAAATGGTCATACAACGGTGCCGACAATATTATCGTTTATCGCAATAATTTCCGGGAAAATGTATCCAACAACATTAATTATCGTGAGAGGCCTATACATGAAACACACACACACAAACAAATCTATAGACTTATTCCAAACTGCCAAATATAATAATTAACGCACTCTCACTCTCATATAGTCTTATTTTGGCCTCGTAGAACAATAAGCAGCACACTTTTACTTGTTCTCATTTCTACTGGATCTTAGAACTGCGCATGCGCAATATGGGTCGGGGATTGACCAACCGGCTCCCACTGCTCTGCTGTCTGTTAACGTTGTTGAGAGTGGTGGGGGCGGGGTGGGAGCGGATAGACAGCTTGAGCAGCTGTCAACTCAACATTGTAAATAACCAACCAAAAACGATCGCCAGTTCATCTCGTTTTTGGCGTTAGAATAGTTTGGGCAGCGTGAGATTGAGAGTGAAAGCGTGTGTCACGCGCCAGATGCGTGAGAGTTGGCAACCCTGGAGATGTTACTATTCAACCCAAAACTATTATTATTTCTCTTGTCTAGAGGTATTTTCATTTGTGTCTACACTCATAACTATCTAGTAGTAATATAACACTTGTGAACACCTTAAATATATTTTTTTCTTTTCACATAAGGCAGCAAATGAAGTCAAACTCTTTTTGTTTTTTAAGTATTAGAAGTTAAAATACAAGTGTTGCTCTCGTATAAATAGCCTCGACTGAAGGTTATTTATTTGTATTTATTTCAGGGAGTTTCTCCAGTGGATATAGTTCCAATGATAACTGGGAAGATACATTTTCTTGGAGTGAAAATTGTGCAAATAACTCTCAGAAATAAGGTCCCATGGAGGTCCCCCGGAAAGGAAGGGACTTCACCTCTCTATACTGCAGCAACACGTGGATACATTTGGTTTAAAAAGTTTCTTTCTGCATGGCTTTATGTTACCAGAAGTAGGAGAGTAAATGCATTTTCTTGTCTCTGCAGCTGTTCGTCCTACGTTGGATGTGTAGGAGGAGCCCAGGCGCTGTACTCCGCCCCCTCGTGCTCTGTGGGTAATGTTTGCCATGAGATCATCCATGCTCTGGGTCTGCACCACGAACACAACCGCAGGGACCGCGACCAGTACATCTCTGTGGAGTGGAGCAGCATCATGCCAGGTGAACACCTCGCTGGGAGACATTATCCTGTATTAAGAAAACACAATGAATAGTTTTTCCATTTCGCATATTTTAAACTGCATATTTATTTTTGGGGCAATTCGATGTAGAAGTACATTGTAAGGTTTTAATGTTTTGTTTTAGATGATACAAATCCTTAAAGGCACAGAAATAAAACATAAAATGGTGCTGTAGCTTAGGATGATTAGGAAAAAAACCAACTCCATGTTCTGCAGAAATCAAGGTGTAATGAATAATTCCTGATTTTAAAAAGGGAAACGAAGCAACTTCGAGGTGAAACAAGGAGACACTCAGAACCTGCCGTATGACCTCAACTCCATCATGCACTACGGAGAGTAAGTCTGAACCCATCCTCGTGTATTTATTCCCCTGCATAACATTTAAAAAGAAAAACGAATGGTGCGTGGCGCTCTGAAACTTTGAGAGTGTGTTTATTAACTTGTGTGGAACCCGCTTGCAACATTTTGGGACCCTTCAACCTTCGACAAGGTCAAAATCAAGGTCAGCGGTCACGTTTTCATGCCGTACGGTGCCCTTTACGGCACAAAGGAAGGTCTGACCGCTTTGGACTTGCTCTCATTAGAACCGGCTCGATAAGTACATTCATATTGATGCCTCTGTTTCTCCTAATGTCAAAGGTTACAGCTTGAAATGTAACAAAGCTCCAAAGGTCAGAGGTCACGTTTTCATGCTGTACGGTGCCCTTTACGGCACAAAGGAAGGTCCGACCGCTTTGAGCTTGATGTCTTTTTAACCCACTCAGAGAGCAGATGAAGATTGATGCCTCTGGTGCAACTAAATCTCAAAGGTTATGGCTTAAAATCTAAGAAAACCTTCCGTTAAGGCCTTTTGAGAAGCTGTAGTGCTGCATGAGTGTTTAAGGGACTTTGAAAAGGGCTAAATAGATCATATTGTCACAGGGGGCATCTAAATAGGGCCCAGATCAGGAATCTGAAATATGGGAACCCTAACCCACCCAGAACTTTTTTTTTAATCAAATGCCATCATGCATTACTGCCATTGATGCCATCAAATATTCCTATATATTATATATATATATATCCTATATGTAGTACACTGGTGTACGTACAAAATGGGGGGCTACCCACTGAGCCCGAACCGATCAGAGGTTGTTATCAAAAGATACGAATTAGTAGCACTTTTGGACAAATTTGCTTTTCAGTCGAATTTTTATTTTTTATTTTATGTATCCTTTATTTATCCAGGAATGTCCCATTGAGATACAATATCTCTTCTTCCAGGGAGTCCTGACCAACACGGCACACAACAGTGTGCCGTGTTGGTCAAGAATAATATTGATATAAAATCAAGCATTTTAGTGACGCAATTGATATTCACAGCAAATATTTCCTGCTATATGTAGTACACTGGTGTAGAATGTCAGGGATTCAGGTGCTACCGTTCGCTCCTGAAAAATATTTTTAATTAAAAAAACGTGAAATCCTATTTTCAGAATCTGACGCTCTGCCCTAGCTCCACCCCCTGAGGTCATAGAGACTCAGGGAGGGTACCATTCGATGCGGGATACGTACAAATTGGGGGCTACCCACTGAGCCCGAACCGATCAGAGGTTGTTATAAAAAGATACGAATTAGTAGCACTTTTGGACAAATTTGCTTTTCAGTCGAATAATATTGATATAAAATCAAGCATTTGAGTGACGCAATTGATATTCACAGCAAATATTCCCTGCTATATGTAGTACAGTGGTATAGAATTACAGGGATCCAGCTACTACTGTTCGCTCCTATAAAATATTTTTAATTAAAAAAACGTGAAATCCTATTTTCAGAATCTGACGCTCTGCCCTGGCTCCGCCCCCTGAGGTCCTAGAGACTCAGGGAGGGTACCATTGGATGCGGGATACGTACAAATGGGGGGCTACCTACTGATCACGAACCGATCAGAGGTTGTTATCAAAAGATATGAATTCATAGCACTTTTGGACAAATTTGCTTTTCAGCCGAATAATATTGATATAAAATCAAGCATTTGAGTGACACAATTGATATTCACAGAAAATATTCTTTGCTATATGTAGTACACTGGTGTAGAATTTCAGGGATCCAGCTGCTACCGTTGGCTCCTATAAAATATTTTTAATTAAAAAAAACGTGAAATCCTCAAAGAGATATAAAGAGATAATTTGTTCACAGGGGGCCTCTAAATAGGGCCCAGATCAGGAATCTGATGTATGGAAACTCTCACCCACCCAGAATGTTTTTCAATAAAATCTCAAATTCCTCAAATGTTGCTGTCTGGAGCTTAGAATCTGACAGGCTTGTGGTGGGGGAGGAGAATACAATGAAATGGCTCTTGGTACTGTACACGGAAGAAAGGAAGGTCCGACAGCTTTGATCTTGGTCTCGTTAGAATCGCGTCGAAGAGTACATGCAGATTCATCCCAAAGCTGCTCCTAATGTCAAAGGTTACGGTTTAAAATCGGACAAAACGTTATATACTGAGTAGTCTATATGATAGACTTATAGAGATAAGCATTGGTCTTAGATGCGGGAGACCTGGGTACGATACCTGCTTCAGCTGTTTTAATGAAAATGCGAAAATGATATGTATTATTAGTTGAATTGAGAGAGGGAGAAAGGATCTTTACTTTCAGGGTAATTATTATATGTTTATTTATTATGGAGTTATTAAATATAAAACAATTGTGTTGAATTAAAAGAGGGATAATGGGTTACATTATAATTTATGTCAGGGTGAACAGTGAATGTGTGAAATGCTAATATTATGCTAACCGCTAGTTGCTAAGCTAACGGGAGCTATTTCAATGTATATTTCCATTGAAAATGCTAACCGCTAGCAGCAAAGCTAGCATCACAGGCATTGATCCGTTTTTTGAGACTTTGCACACGCTTTTCCCAAACCTTTTCAAACGCTACTCTGGGAGTACTTTCATTAGCATCGTCTTGATCTGTAGATGTTTTTTAATGCTTCGTTTGTCCATTTCGATGGTGGAAAAGACTACTGTCTGCACAAAATCAGAAACCGGAAATCGGTTTTTGAGAGGACTTAGAAAAAAAACGGCTGTCTCACTTCATGGAGGAATGTATCCGCTCCATGTAAGTAAGTAAGTAAAACTTTATTTATATAGCACCCTTCTCAACACGGATGTACAAAGTGCTTTACAGTACAGTACACAGGACACAATTCACAGTACAACTATAAAATGTAGAATAAAAGGTATAAAACGGCAGCAAGTAATACATAGGATAAAACATACGACAAAACACCCATAATAAAAAAAAAGAAAAAAAGAAGACAGCCACTAACTCACCTCCTCCGACGACCCAAAGGCCTGTCGGAAGAGGTGGGTCTTTAACCGCCCCTTAAAAACCTCTATTGAGGCCGAGGTTTTTATTACTTGGGAGAGTTTGTTCCAAAGCCTTGGGGCCACCGCCTCAAAGACACGGTCACCCTTAGTCTTTAGCCTGGTTCGGGGCACCCTTAGGAGGCCTTGCTCAGAGGACCTCAGGGCCCGGGTTGTGATGTGCGGGTGGATAAGATCATTGATGTAGGCTGGGGCTCGGCCATGGACGGCTCTATATGTGAAGACCAGTACTTTGAATTGGGTTCTGAGATGGACAGGTGCACTCTGGCCCCGGTACATTTGTTGCCTTTCTTACCAAACTTTAAGTTTTTGAACTGGTCTCTGGAGGAATGTAAGGGGAGTTGTCAGTGGACTCTACCCGCCTTATGGGACACTATTTGCGGATACTATTTTTCCATTTTCACCCCTTTTTTATGGAACTCCAAAAAGTTAACTTAGACTTTTTCTGACTCTGGAGGAATGTAAGGGGAGTTGTCAGGGGACTATACCCGCCTTATGGGACACTATTTTCGGATAATTTTACTCTGGTTAAAGTCACAAATGACATTATAATAGCCTCAGACAAGGGACTTGTCTCTATTCTTGTTTTGCTCGATCTCAGTGTTGCATTTGATATCGACCATGATATCCTATTGCAAAGACTAGAGCACTTAGTTGGCATACAGGGAACTGCTTTAGGCTGGTTTAGGTCCTATCTATCTGAACGCTCTCAGTTTCTCCGTGTTAACGATTAATCTTCCACGCAAACCAAAGTTAGCCATGTAGTGCCACAGGGCTCAGTGCTTGGACCTATTTTGTTCACATGATATATGCTTCTGTTAGGCAATATTATAAGGAATCATTCTGTAAACTTTCATTGTTATGCGGATGATACTCAACTATATTTATCAATCAAGCCTGATGAAATTAATCATCTAAATAAAATTCAAGAATGCCTTAAGGACTTAAAAACGTGGATGACCTTAAACTTTTTGATGTTAAACACGACCAAAACTGAAGTTATTGTACTTGGCCCGAAGAATCTACGAAACAAATTATCTAAAGATATACTAACTATGAATGGCATTAATTTGGCCTCCAGTGAGACTGTAAGGAATATTGGTGTTATATTTGATCAGGATGTATCCTTTAACGCCCACATAAAATCAATTTCAAGGACCGTCTACTTCCATGTACGTAACATTGCAAAAATCAGACATATCTTGCCTCAAAACGATGCAGAGAAATTAGTCCATGCATTTATTACTTCTCGGCTGGATTATTGTAACTATTTATTATCAGGGAGTACCAAGAAGTCAGTAAAGTCGCTTCAGCTGATTCAAAATGCTGCAGCTCGTGTACTAACCAGAGTTAGGAAAAGGGACCACATTACTCCTGTTCTGGCTGCCTTATTGTTGGTTGTTCCTATAGTCTCTAAAAGTACAATGGGAGCCAGAGACTTTTCTTATCAAGCTCCACATTTGTGGAATCAGCTTCCAGTTTGTGTTCGGGTGGCAGACACCCTATCCGTTTTTAAGAGTGCGCTTAAGACCTTCCTTTTTGATAAAACTTATAGTTAGGGCTGATTAGATTCAGCCCCTAGTTTTGCTGATATAGGCATAGTTTGTCGGGGGACATCTTACTTCTTCCTTCTCTCTGTCTATACCTGTGTCTTCTCATGTTCCGATTAATCCAGCTTCCCCAAATTTCTTTCTTTTTGGTGTCTATATACGCCGGGATCCGGAGTCATGGATGATCCTGCGGTCCTGTGTCCTGGATCGCGAGCCCAGGATCGCGAGTCGTGGCTGTGGTCCCGGATGGATATCCTCGTGGATTCATCTTCCTATTATACACACATGCATTTCCAAACATTTGGACCACCTATGTTGCAAATGTATTATCTTTTCAATTTACACACGGCATCTATTGCACGTCTGTCCATCCTGGGAGAGGGATCCCTCCTCTGTTGCTCTCCCTGACGTTTCTCCCATTTTTCCCTTTAAACTTTGGGTTTTCTCCGGAAGTTTTTCCTTGTACGATGTGAGGGTCTAAGGACAGAGGGTGTCGTATTATCATACTGATATTCTGTACACACTGTGAAGACCACTGAGACAAATGTAACATTTGTGATATTGGGCTATATAAATAAACATTTATTGATTGATTGATTTACAAGCCCTAATGCATATTGTTTATTTATTTTTATAATGGTTAATATACCGCTCTGTGATCAGAAGTAAAAATTTGAAAGTATTTAATTTCTTCATCTTTGAAAGACACTGAAATAAAAACATCAAAACATCTTTCTTGTGAAAACCTTTTTTATTTTCAGAAAATGTGATCAATTCATCTAATTGAAAGCGAATTGGGGTCACTACTGGAAAGGCCACTTCATGTTTTTTCTTTTACCCAAGTAAGTAATATCCTGAGCTAAAATGCCAACATTTGTTGTACCTTAAACAGTTTTCTAACCCTCGTTGGTATCGCCACAATATATTCAAATAAACAATGAAGTGCTAACAGTAGGATCTGATTGTATCTGACAACCGTGTGTGTTGTAGGAGGAGCTAAAAGCACAGCCTGTGTGCTGTACACTTAAGCCATTTTTTCACATGTTGGGCTCTCATGGGCTTTTTAAAAAAAATGCTATTAAAACATTAACCTTGGTGACCATCGGGCTGGCCTGCATGCTCTGCATTCAAAACACATTTTATTTTAAATTAAAAAAAATATTATGCATGGATTGGATGCATATGGGGAGAGTGGGGTAAGTTGAGCCATTTGTTAGTTATACTGTTCTCAAAGCAAGGAGAAATGACATAGTAAAAATGAAAACACACACCTATAGTTCAGGATGTCTCCTATCAATGGCAATGATAATAATTAATATTTGATCAAGGGCAGTGAAAATATTACTTCTTAAAAAAAAAAAAGTCTTGTGGCTCAACTTGCCCCAGTGTAGGGGTAAGTTGATCCAGGTCAGGGGGTACATTGAACCACTGTTCAAACCTGGGCATACCTACAATAAATCTTGAAGGTAACTATAAACTATAAATAACAAACCAAATACAAGCTTAGTTTTTCAAATATTTTTAATATAAATTTCGATTGAATTGATTTTTTTTTTTTTGACATGTTAAAAGGAAAAGTAATCATACAAATGGTGATACAATTTCATACATCTTACCAATCAAACATAGGGTAAATTCAACTTTAAATGTAGCCTACAATGAGCTCTTATTATCAACTTGGCCTACTTTTATTCATTTCTCCATTGAAAAACTGTCTCAACTTACCCCAAGGCCCATGGTTTACTTTACCCCATAGCCACCATTTTAGAAAAAATACCATAGCATTACAATTCAGAGTCATCTTTAGCTTAATAATTCACATGGTTTAATACGCTGTCAACACATCAACATATACAGTGTGTCCAAACCTGGATACTTTTTTTTTGACATGACAGCCGATATAGCTGACATCTAGAAAATGTACTTGACAAGCAAAAAACGTTTTTTGGAAAAATGTTTACTTACCAGACCACAATGAGCATCTCTCTTTCACAGGCAATGAGAAATGGGTGGAGCTTGCATAATTTCTAGTCACTTGATTACAACTATAAGGCGTTGCCTGGTTACAGGGGTGGTTCAATTTACCCACTGGCTCAATTTATCCCCTTCTCCCCTACTAGATAATAATCTCTCACTCCTAAAACATCTAAATCTACTTCCAGCTTGGATAATTGTTCATAAAATACATCCATTGTTTGTTCTATACGCTTCTTGAAATCCTAAAAACACAGTTTTCTAGAACGGATTACAAATCGCCTGAAAATGGTACAAACAAGTGGCAACGTGTGACGAAGGTGTTGCGCTGGGCTATCATGCAATCGAAAGTGACATTTTGCTCGCTCCATTGCGGAGATATTCCCGCGAGATTCACTACCCCCCCCCAAGTTGACAGGGGTCGCCAGTCACTAGCACTGTTCTTCTGGGGGTCGCGGGCTGAAAATGTTGGGAACCCCTGCACTAACAGCTTCTTATACCATCACTTCATTTACCTGCCAGTAATGATAGACTATGATGTAGATCCTGCTTTACATATTCTAGCATAAATGTTAAATGTCCCAATATCTCTATCTGCAGGTTTTCTTATGACATTTTTCCACAGGCCAACAACAGTTTCAAAAAAACTATTCCCCTCAAAGAGAAAACCAAACATGCCCTGTTGTCGCAAAAGAAAAAAAAAAGGTCAGAAGGAAACATCCATGGAAACTCAGTGTGCTGCTCTGTGATGCTAGTTCAGATACTTGGCATCTCATCTTGGGTGCAAGGTCATCAATGTTTGGGCTCAGGCTCTGAGCTGAGGAGACCCTCATGGCCCGTCTACACTACAGGCATCAACAAATCTTGAAGCTGGGCATGTCTGAGGCCTGGCGATTTCTCGCGCCCAAGGCGACCAACAACAAATCATGAATCTCCCGCCCTCCCCCGGCATACAAAGCAATAGCAATGTTAAAACGAAGTAAACTGGATATAAAATCCCCAAACAGGCAAAAACCTACCAGTTTCACCCACTGTCTCTGCCACCTCCCTCCATTCCTCGCTCCTCCGGTTTGTATCCCGGTAGATGAACAGAGACTGATCATACAGCACCGGGTGATTCACTACCGCTCCATTTTTTTGAATATGAGGAAATGACCTGCGTAGTCTCTCCCAGCATACACGCGGTTTGATTGGCTCGCGCTTGTACTGTCAGATTTGCATACGCTGGATTTGATTGGTGCTCGTGATGCTTGCAAAGCCATGCCATGCTCCCCACAATGCAGTTCGGCGAAGTTTAAAAATCTTCTACGTCACCCCATTCAAATGAATGGGCGAAGCGGTGAAAGCATTTTTCGAGGCCTGTAGTGTAGACGGGCCGTCAGGATGGAGTGAAGGTGTGCGTGCAATATACCGGAGGGCCAGATCTATTAGTAATTAGAAATTATCCTGCGGGCCGAAATGAAATCCACCAAGCGCCTGATTTTGCCCCCGGGCCTTGAGTTTGACACATGTGACTTAGGTAATGAATAACAGAAAATACCATGTTCTTTGCAAAGAAGGTAAGAGAAAATAAATATGTTATGTAAAAGCGATGAGTCAAAAATATTGTTGCAAATTGTTAACCTACACCCTAATAATTAGTCCCCACTGCGCAATATATATCAAGAAAAAGCCTAAAAATAACACCAATAGAGAACCGCAGTGACGCGTCCTAAAACCCGGATGTAAACTTCTTCCGGTTCCTTCGTCAAAAACGCAATGGAATTTCTCCATAGGATTTTGGAAAATAGCTCGAAATAAGGTCTGTGGTTGACACACATTTAAGAGAAGGATCACGTTTTGTTCAGCCGGATAATCTCCACATGTCTCTCCTACTTTTATAATTTTTGAATCATAAATCTAGTCGCCAAAAGCGAAATGCTAACGTTATGCTATAAACGAACTACAAGCCAGTACAGCAGCAGGGTCGCACGACTTCAACGTCACGCCAACTTAAGATCGTTTCAACTGACTTGCACTGAAACTGCACTTTGAACACTTTAAATATATTAACATTTTAAACTGTATACCCCGTTTATCTAGGCCCTTTTTGTTTTATGTATAGGCTACATGTCACACTGTGGGAAACGATATTTCTGGATGTATAACACATGTAGAATTTGTTTACAATAAAGCTGACTTTGACTTCCGCGTGCTTGCATATTTTAACAAAGCTTTTCATTTTAGCCACACTGAATTTAACTAGAAGTCATGGCTGTGTCAATTACCAGTCTGATATCGTTTTACAAAGATGACAAGAAGAATGGAGATAGAGGAGAGAACCACTACAAGTCAGGACACGGGCAGCCTAGATGAAGGTGTGCTTACCTGTGTTGTCAGGGCTAGCATGAGGGACAAGGTTTATAGAGTGTCGGTGAGTAGTTATAGCAAGAGTACCGTTAACCTAGAGTTAATTTATTCACATTAATTCCCATCAACAAATCCATTTTATGTGTCACATGAAATCTTTATTAGGCAAGGCAAGTTTATTTATATAGCACTTTTCAACACATGGCAATTCAAAGTGCTTTACAAAAAATGAAAGACATTAAGAAATGGCATTTAAAATCAGTCATTAAAAAGCAAAGCTAATAAAATAAACATTAAAAGAAAAAATACATGGATAAAAGTTACAGTGCAGTTTAAGATGTGAATAGTTCAATTAAAAGCAGCGGCAAAAAGAAAAGTCTTCTTGCTGGATTTAAAAGTAGTCAGAGTTGCAGCGGACCTGCAGGTTTCTGGGAGTTTGTTCCAGATGTTTGGAGCATAATAACTGAACGCTGCTTCTCCATGTTTAGTTCTGACTCTGGGGACAGAAAGCTGACCAGTCCCTGAAGACCTGAGAGATCGGGATGGTTCATCATTTAGCAGGAGGTCAGAAATGTATTTTGGGCCTAAACCATTCAGTGCTTTATAAACCAGCAGCAGTATTTTGAAATCTATTCTTTGACACACAGGAAGCCAGTGTAAAGACTTCAGAACAGGAGTGATGTGATCCACTTTCTTAGTGTTAGTGAGGACTGCAGCTTCCTAATAGATGTTTTAGTGAGACCTGTGAAGACACCATTGCAGTAGTCCAGTCTACTGAAGATAACGGGACAAGTTTTTCCAAATCCTGCTGTGACATTAGTCTTTTAATCCTAGATATGTTCTTTAGGTGATAGTAGGCTGATTTAGTAACTGTTTTAATGTGACTGTTGAAACTCAGGTCAGAGTCCATGACTACACCTAGATTTCTGGCTTTATCTGTTGGTTTGAACATTGCAGACTGAAGCTCAGCGCTAACTTTTATACGTTCCACCTTGGCTCCAAAAACCATTACCTCAGTTTTATCTTTGTTTAATTGGAGAAAGTTCTGACACATCCAGTCATTGATTTGTTCAATGCACTTACTCAGTGTTTGAAATGGAGCATAGTCTCTTAACTTATTTTGTTGTTCTTCATTATCTGAGCCAGTGGTAGCATGTAGACGTTAAAGAGAAGAGGCCCCAAGATTACAAATTTTACACACCAGAAAACACAGAAATATCCATGAAATAAACATACAGTAGGCTATAATTGGGAAGGCATTACAAATGTAAATATATTTTAAATAATAAAACAATCCCACCACCACAGGTATCTACAGGAGAAGAGGGAATTCTCTCCACAAAATGTGAATGCCCATGTGGAGAATGGAAATGCAGTCATGCGGCTGCATTAGCCATCTTTGCCATCCACACTTTCAGCTGCACTGACACCTGTCAGTGGAAGAAGCCAACGGCAGCTAAACGTACGCATTCAGTGGAGGAGCTATTTCCTCCAACCAATAACTCATTCAACCCGCTGACAAGAGAGCCCACCTCCGAAGATCGTGACTGGCTGAGGGACAGACTCGGGGGCAGGTTCTCAGGAGTTTCTTGGCTTCTCTCCCCCGAGCCAGAAGAGGAACACTACAGCTTGGAAACACTTACTGTTCCTGAGATTCTCAAATCTGTTGGGCATCAGGGACCTGAGGCAACTGTGGCAAGCATGGCATTGTCTGAGGAGCAACAGAGGGCAATTCAGGTGGCTACACTGGTCAGCGAACCAACCCAAACTGGCATTTGTTCAGGAAAGGAAGGTTGACTGCCAGCAACTTTGGAGCTGTCCTGAGGTCAAAGCGTGTGACAGCTTCCCTCAGTGCCAGGGTGCTAGGGCAACAACAGACCCTTGGTGGTGTTTTGTCTGTACAGTGGGGGACTATGAATGAATGTGAGGGCGTCAGGGCATTCACCACTGCAACCCAGATGCAGGTCCATGAGTCAGGTTTGTGGCTCTCCCAATCAGGAGTGTTGGGGGCATCTCCAGATGGTCTGGAAGGGTCTCCCGCTGTGCTGGAGGTAAAGTGTCCCTACGGAGCCAGGGAAATGACAATTAGTGAAGCATTGCAAGTCAAGGGCTTCTGTGTCAGTAAGGAAGGAGAAACATTCAGCCTGCGTGAGGAGCATCCTTACTGGCACCAAGTGCAAGGTCAGCTTCACCTCACTGCAAGAAAGAAGAAGAAATTAAGAAATTGTGAATCGTTTTTCATTTACATTTACTCGCCTTTGCAATGTTGTGGTTGTTAGAGTGTTACCCCCTAAACGCACCAGGAGCGTCTGCGCCACGTTACGTTGCGGCTGCGCCACGCTGCGACCTCCTCCTGCGACCTAACACACCAGGCGCGTTTCAAAACGTTGCGGAAGCGGAGCGTCGTGTGTGCAGCCTCGCAGTTCTTAATTAACTTTAAAACATTAATATGTAGTTGTTACCTTCCACTCCACAAACTGCAGCGACTAAAAACCAGGCCTTGTCCTTTCTGATGTTGTCCTTGTAGTAAGCATTGGTTACATCGTATACAATGGTGTGTTTCTCCACTTCCATTATGAACACCTCGTCGTCCATTGTGCGTATCGTAGTGGAGGTGTTGTGATGAAGGAGGGGGGTCTGCTAAATTAGTATATACGCGGGATGGGCCTGGCCCGGATGCTCACCTTTCCACTTCCTGCGAGGGGGGGGCTGCCTGTCCGACCTTACCTTACGGCTGCGCCGCGGCAAAAATAGGATTCATCCTAATTTTAGAGAAGCGCTGCGCCGAGCCGCTTCTGGGACGCGTCTGAGCCGTAACGCGGCGCGTGTAGTGGAATAGCACCCATTGACTAGAGTGGCCGCGATCCTTACGACCGCCGCGGCGCAGCCGTAATGCGGCGCAGACGCTCCTGGTGCGTTTAGGGGGTTAGGCTTCCTGTCAGCTCGTCTGTTGGGAAGATATAAAATATTAGTTTCATGGAAGTCACATCGTCACAAATAAGAGCATTAAGACATACAGTACATAGGCTAAAACAAAACATCTAAAGATATAACCTTGCACTTTGTCTCGTGAACATTTTCACTATTTTGACATTTTTATAGATCAAAATTGAACTAAAGAAATAAAGGTAGATTAATCCATATTGAAAATGGGTGTCAGCTGCTACACTAATTATAATAGTTATATTTCTTAATTAATTAAGATATTACTGTATTGATCCCAATTGGGGACATGTTTGTGTTGCAGCAGCATAACAAGAAAAACAAAATATAAGTTATTATATATACAAAAGTATGTTAGGGATGGAATATTAAATTGAATGTAAAATGTACATGTGATGTTACGTCCAAGAGAAGCTATGGAGCAGAGAGTTCTCTGCCAGCCAGAGGTGATTTGTTATTAGTTCAATATGTCAAACTGATTTCCCTGACTACAATCTTTAGTTCCATGGTGAAACGTTATGCTGCTTGTACTAATTAGACTTATCATATAAGCCACACAGGTTTTAATAGGATGTATTCATTATCTTTACTTATGTTGCGATCTTTTCAGCAGTGCCATCTCTAAAACGGCGATACACTACCCATCATTTACATTTCACCGTGACATGGACAACAATGTAACGTCAGCTTACCTCATGGCACGAATCCAGACTCTCCTTTGGAAAACATTGGCCGGGAAACGATAGAACGAGCACGTTTCATGCGAAGACCTGTGGCTGCAACCCGGAGCAAAGCAACAAACCATTGCGTAGCGAACTAGTAGCGCTAGCTTTAGCTAACGTTAGCCAACGAAACGAACTGCCGAGTCAAATTGGAAAACACTGGTAATTAATTGTTCTATAATTTGTAAAACTACGGTGTTAAAAATGACCATTTCAAAAATAGAGATTCTAATGGTAAGATATAGATATACAGATACTAAAGAGACTACAGATAGGCTACTAAAGATAGGCAGGTACTTGCTTTCAAGCAGAACACAGGGGAAAACAAACTTAGCGGGAGTGTTTACGTGTGTAGGCGTAATGACGTACAACGGACTCGACCATTTCTGTAGTCCTATTCAGCCACTCGGTAACAACCATCGTTTTTCAGACACGTAAACTCTTCACAAATCACCAGTGGGGTCACTGCTGATGTATCTACTGTAGTAGAACAAAACGTGATTTATCTCTTAAATTTGTGTCAACCACAGACCTTATTTCGAGCTATTTTCCAAAACCCTATGGAGAAAATTCATTGCTTTTTTGACGAAGGAACCGGAAGTGCTAAAAATGCTAACTTACTTCCGGGTTTTAGGACGCGTCACTGCGGTTCTCTATACCTTATGAATAGATATCATACTGTGTTAGCCCCTTTAAACCCACTGCAGCGCCCTCTACAGGTCAGGCTGAATGCTTATATATAGAGCCTATAATCAGTGAAGTGATCACAGCTGCTGAGGAGATAGTCAGGACGCTAGTTTGTTAGTTTGTTGAAACTGTGTTGCACTATGTGGCTTCTGGTCTTCATCTGCATGCTTTCAGGTAAGAATGTAAGCATTCAAAAGTACAAATTGTGCCTAATAATAATAATAATAATGATTATTCACTCTTTCTTTTCATGCAGTCGTTGGTGGTGTCCCTATAAATGCAACACAGGAGGATACCAGTCATGCAACAGGTTGGTGTTCAATTGATTATTGTTTATTGAAAGCATTTGATCAAATATACAAATTATTAATGAGGAATTCCTTTGATTTGTAGACAATGTTACTACGATGTCAGATGTGCAAAAACAAGGTAAACTGTAATTGTATACAAACTGAACATTCTGTTTTTATCTCCATTTGATTTAAACTATATTTCACTTAATATTTAATGTACAGGTAGTGTCATTCCCTTAAATGGCACCCAGAATATGACTCATCCTGCAACAGGTACGTTTATCAGATATTGAATGTCGTGTTTTAAAATGATTTGATTTAACCCTCATATTTCTCTGTGTGTTGGTTTCAATGCTAGAGCCACAGCGATCCAGTTCACAAATATAGTATTTCATAGATGCAATGTACAGTGACTTGTTTTATCACGTCGTAGGGCTTGAAGATGACATGATTGTCCAAGAGGGAGACATTTTGATCCCGGTAAGAAGGACAACTTTTATTTCCCACATTTCTTTAGGATGCAATGACATTCCTGGCCAACTATTTTTATTATTGCAAAACAAAGAATAAAGACTCCTGAGCCACTAAGGGAAAGCATTGAAGGGGAAATTAATAAAACAAATGCATTAAATTACAAATATTTAAACTAATACCAATTCTACCTTTGCCACCACTACTCCCCTCCCCCAGTGGTGTTTCCTCCTGGAGGCCGAGGGAAGCCAGGCTTCCCCTGTTTTTTCAGATTGCAGTTATATAATTTTAATAAATAAATAAAAATACTTTGTTTAGTTTCGGTAATTCTTTGTTGTGTGTTGCTGCCGGTCCATCTCTCCCCCATTCTCATTGAGTATTTTACAAATAGTGAAACAGCGCCCCTGTAGATGTTATGGTGAAACAGTAGATTGCACTCTCTGTTGCGAGAGGAGGCCAGCCGAAATTGGCTTCCCTTGGTGAAAAAAAATGGAGGGATTGACCAATCAGATGAGGCTCACGTCATGCCCCTGCCAACCTGTGATTGGTCAGGGCCATGCCAAGGGAAGCCAGAGGCGGCTGGCTTCCCTTGCCTCACAATCCAATCAAATTGCATCAACTTAGTGTTGCAGTGACGTGTCCTAAAACCCGGAAGTTAGCTGCGCTCGGTTTCCCTCGACAAAAAAGCAATGGGAGTTCTCCATAGGATTTTGGATAATAGCTCGAAATAAGGTCAGTGGAAAACGAACCTGTTAGATAAATGCACGTTTTGTTCAGTCGGATAATATCCACATGTCTACCCTACTGTTATAATTTTCAAATCATAAATCTAATCGATAGATAGCGTCTCTGCACCACTCTCACCGCCTTTAGAAAGTAGCAAGCAACTGAAGCAAGTGCAATTATGGAGGGTGGAGATCTGGAGTATTTAATCAAAAATAATTGTACTAAACTTCCGCTACAGCAGCAACAACAAATACAATCTGATGACAGGCCAATGCCCAAACTGGAGCTGTGTACAGCGAGGAAAAAAGGAGCGAATCGGACGTAAAACATTAAAGGTCTCCTGATTTAGTTTGTGAATGAATGCTTATTAGAGTTTTGGCTGGAGAGTGTGTGCGGACCTGTCGGTTAGATAACAGGCGTGTGTAAGTCCTGCATCTGTATGATACAAATGTGTGTAAAATGATACCGGGTGCTGTAATCACTCATCTGGTTACGTTATTACATTGACCACCCCACCCCCGACCCAAAAGAAAGGACGTATTATTGGCTTCCCCTAATTTTTTTCCCACGCCATGCTACTGCCCTCCCCGACTACTTCTTAGAATTATTACAAATAATAATAATGCTTTTTTTAAGTCAGGAAGACCTTAAAGGTGGGGTAGGTAATTCACTTCAGAAACACTTGTTATATTCCATGGAATGCTCTTAAAATCCCGATGGCAATGAATACATGAAATGCTTTAACAATAAATACATTAATAAATGTCATCTGTGGAAGCCGTGGCGCTGTAAAAAGCACGACCAATCATCTGAGCCGGCCCGGCTAAAGTAACTGGATGGCCTACCTGCCTGTCAGCCTTCCATCTGTGCACAAACTTATCTTGTGCCCTCATTGGTCATGTGTGTGTTGGAGGAGGGGCTCTGTAAGGAAGTCTGAAGGAAGAGGCAGATTTTTTCCGGCTGTGTATTTTACCCATGGATGTATAAGACTAAAGACTTTGCCTACAACCCCATCTTTTTAAGTTGTAAAATGAAGTCTTCAGAATTCTGCAATTGTTGATGGAAATTGGGCTCAAAACTGGTAAATTAAGACGATGAACAACCATATTTATAAATCCATGGAAGTGTTGAAAGTGTGGCGATAAAACCAAACCGTTGTTGCTGTTTATATTTTCAGGAGGACAGGAATGCCGTGCAGAACCTGTAGTCGGACGCCACCATGCCGTACACCATCAGTCAGGAACTCGGTGGGTGGATTCTTTATTAACCCACTCTAATGTTTGACTCATTAGCAAAAAGTGATTAGCAACTGTTATGTTTTCATTCCAACAGCTTGGAGTTGAACTACATCGAGTTCCGCAATGGCAAAGGGTGAGAGATGTTACTATTCAACCCAAAACTATTATTATTTCTCTCTTGTCTCGAGGTATTTTGATTTGTGTCAACACTCATAACTATCTAGTAGTAATATAACACTTGTGAACACCTTAAATAAAAAAATTGTTTCACATAAGGCAGCAAATGAAGGCAAACTCTTTTGTTTTTTAAGTATTAGAAGTTAAAATACAAGTGTGGCTCTCGTATAAATAGCCTCGACTGAAGGTCATTTATTTGTATCTATTTCAGGGAGTTTCTCCAGTGGATATAGTTCCAATGATAACTGGGAAGATAGATTTTCTTGGGGTAAAAATTGTGCAAATAATTCTCAGAAATAAGGTCCCATGGAGGTCCCCCGGAAAGGGAGGGACTTCGCCCCTCTATACTGCAGCAACACGTGGATACATTTGGTTTAAAAAGTTTCTTTCCGCTTGGCTTTATGCTACCAGAAGTAGGAGAGTAAAGGCCTTTTCTTGTCTCTGCAGCTGTTCGTCCTACGTTGGATGTGTAGGAGGAGCCCAGGCGCTGTACTCCGCCCCCTCGTGCTCTGTGGGTAATGTTTGCCATGAGATCATCCATGCTCTGGGTCTGCACCACGAACACAACCGCAGGGACCGCGACCAGTACATCTCTGTGGAGTGGAGCAACATCATGCCAGGTGAACACCTCGCTGGGAGACATTATCCTGTATTAAGAAAACACAATGAATAGTTTTTCCATTTTGCATATTTTAAACTGCATAGGCTATGTATTTTTGGGGCAATTCGATGGAGTACATTGTAAGTTTTTAATGTTTTATTTTAGATGATACAAATCCTTAAAGGCACAGAAATAAAACATAAAATGGTGCTGTAGCTTAGGATGATTAGAACAAACCAACTCCATGTTCTGCAGAAATCAAGGTCTAATGAATAATTCCTGATTTTAAAAAGGGAAACGAAGCAACTTCGAGGTGAAACAAGGAGACACTCAGAACCTGCCGTATGACCTCAACTCCATCATGTACTACGAAGAGTAAGTCTAAACCCATCCTCATGTATTTCTTCCCCTAACCAACTGCGCTGCACTGTTGGAATATATTACAGATGCATGCATAATCCAAACTGAAGTACAGTTTTCAGTTCATGCAAAGTAAAAAACGAATAATAATACCAATACAGGATGAATGAATTCTAACTTGGGAAGAACTGTATGTGATAATCCTACACAACTATTTAGTAAATGATCTTTTGTTTCAGGTATTACTTCAGTCAAGATGGCAGTCCGACGGTGTTGTCGAAGACTAGCGGGGTGCAGATAGGTCAAAGGACACACCTCAGTGAGCTGGATGTACTGAGGCTGAACTCACTCTACCACTGTGGTAACGACTAACTAACTGCGCTACTGTCGAAATATATTACAGACGCATGCATAATCCAAACTGAAGTACAGTTTTCAGTTCATGCAAAGTATTCAAACTTTACTCAGACATGAGGAGGGACGCACTGAGCCACACTGATGTTAACTGACATTAACCATGATTAATAAAGTTTTTGAAAATCCTACCCCGCTTGCTCTTTCCTTTTATTGAAAACGTATACCTACAAGCCTATACCTAGAATTCTGAGTTTTTATCAACTTTGGTACTTAAAACGGATAAAGTAATTATCGTAGGTGACTTTAATATTCATGTTGATGATGATAAAAATAGCCTTACTGTTGCATTTAACTCTATTAGATTCTGCTTTAGGCTGGTTAAGGTCCTATCTATCTGAACGCTCTCAGTTTGTACGTGTCAACGATGAATCTTCCATGCAAACCAAAGTTAGCCATGGAGTGCCACAGGGCTCAGTGCTCGGACCTATTTTGGTCACATTATATATGCTAACGTGAGGCAATATTATAAGGAATAATTCTGTAAACTTCCATTGTTATGCGGATGATACTCAACTATATTTATCAATCAAGCCTGATGAAATTAATCATCTAAATAAAATTCAAGACTGCCTTAACCCTTGTGCCCTCCTCGGCCAGCCGCCTCTGGCTTCCCTTGGCATGGCCCTGACCAATCACAGGTTGGCAGGGGCATGACGTGAGCCTCATCTGATTGGTCAATCCCTCCATTTTTTTTCACCAAGGGAAGCCAATTTCGGCTGGCCTCCTCTCGCAACAGAGAGTGAAATCTACTGTTTCACCATAACATCTACAGGGGTGCTGTTTCACTATTTGTAAAATACTCAATGAGAATGGGGGAGAGATGGACCGGCAGCAACACACAACAAAGAATTACCGAAACTACATGTAAACGAAGTATTTTTATTTATTTATTAAAATTATATAACTGCAATCTGAAAAAACAGGGGAAGCCTGGCTTCCCTCGGCCTCCAGGAGAAAACGCCACTGGGGGAGAGGAGTAGTGGTGGCAAAGGTAGAATTGGTATTAGTTTAAATATTTGTAGTTTAATGCATTTGTTTTATTAATATCCCCTTCAATGCTTTCCCTTAGTGTGCCAGCTCGCCCCTTGGTGGTCAGGAGTCTTTATTCTTCGTTTTGCAATAATAAAAATAGTTGGCCAGGAATGTCATTGCATCCTAAATAAATGTGAAATAAAAGTGGTCCTTCTTACCGGAATCAAAATGTCTCCCTCTTGGACAATCACGTCATCTTCAAGCCCTACAACGTGATAAAACGAGTCACTGTACATTGCATCTATGAAAGACTATATTTGTTTTACACATGTATTCAAAGTTTACCTTCTAGAGTTTCTGAACTGGATCGCTGTGGCTCTAGCATTGAAACCAACACACCTAGAGAAATCTGAGGGTTAAATCAAATAATTTTAAAACACGACATTCAATATCTGATAAACGTACCTGTTGCAGGATGAGTCATATTCTGGGTGCCATTTAAGGGAATGACACTACCTGTACATTAAATATTAAGTGAAATATAGTTTAAATCAAATAGAGATAAAAACAGAATGTTCAGTTTGTATACAATTACAGTTTACCTTGTTTTTGCACATCTGACATCGCAGTAACATTGTCTACAAAAACAAAGGAATTCCTCATTAATAATTTGTATATTTGATCAAATGCTTTTAAAAAACAATAATCAATTGAACACCAACCTGTTGCATGACTGGTATCCTCCTTTGTTGCATTTATAGGGACACCACCAACGACTGCATGAAAAGAAAGAGTGAATAATCATTATTATTATTATTATTAGGCACAATTTGTACTTTTGAATGCTTACATTCTTACCTGAAAGCATGCAGATGAAGACCAGAAGCCACATAGTGCAACACAGTTTCAACAAACCAACAAACTAGCTCCTGACTGTCTCCTCAGCAGCTGTGATCACTTCACTGATTATAGGCTCTATATATAAGCATTCAGCCTGACCTGTAGAGGGCGCTGCAGTGGGTTTAAAGGGGCTAACACAGTATGATATCTATTCATAATGTATTGGTGTTATTTTTAGGCTTTTTCTTGACATATATTGCGCAGTGGGGACTAATTATTAGGGTGTAGGTTAACAATTTGCAACAATATTTTTGACTCATCGCTTTTACATAACATATTTATTTTCTCTTACCTTCTTTGCAAAGAACCTGGTATTTTATGTTATTCATTACCTAAGTCACATGTGTCAAACTCAAGGCCCGGGGGCCAAATCAGGCCCTTGGTGGATTTCATTTCGGCCCGCAGGATAATTTCTAATTACTAATAGATATGGCCCTCCGGTATATTGCACGCACACCTTCACTCCATCTTGAGGGTCTCCTCAGCAGAGGCGGTTCTAGGGGGGGCCAGGGGGGGCCAGTGCCCCCCTAACACTGGCCTCTGACCCACCTGTGGCCCCCCTAGAAATGAAAAGTGAAAAAAATGATAATTTATTTCCAGTGTTGGGCAAGTTACTTTTAAAAAGTAACTAGTAATAGTTATAGTTACTGCTCTCAAAAAAGTAACAAGTTACTTTATTAGTTTCTAAATTATAAAAGTAACAAGTTACTTTACTTTAAAAATAATAACAATAAAAATACAAGTGTTTGTGTTGTTCTGTGGCACAGTAAGAGAAAAGACAACTCCCCATCATTGTAGCATAATGGAAACATTAACATTATGGACAGATTACCGGCTCTCAAGCGAGTACTGCACGACATAGCCCAAGAACGCAATGGTGAGAGATCTATTGAGGCACGTGGTCTGCTGGCACAGTTGGATCTAGAATTCATTGTGCATCTTGTAACACTCCGTAAAGTGTTTGCAGAAACAACATTTCTCTCTGACATGTTACAGTCTTCATCCCTTGACCTTTCAAAGGCTGTGGATTTAGTTGGATCTTTATTTCAGACATTGAATGACTTCAGGCAGGAGTCATTTTTTGATAACTTGTGGGATGAAGTGTTGAACATTTCTGAGCAATGTGATACAGCAATACAGCCAGCAGCAAAACGACAAAAACGACTGAGCTCTAAACTTGCTGAAAGCTTCGTACTGACTACTGTTGGACAGAGGGAGACAGAAACACGGGTTTCGTACAGCCTTTTTCTACCCTGTCATTGATCAGATGCTCAATGAGCTTAATAGACGGTTTTCAAACACAAACTGTGACATGATGAATAGCATCCAAGCTCTTAACCCCAAAAGTGATGCATTTCTGAAGGAGACAACTCTGTTTTCATTTGCTCAGTTGTATGATGCAAATATTGAGGACTTGGGGCATGAGCTACATCAGTTCAGCAGAATTTTAGATAGGGAAATAAAGACTGGGATGCAGAGACCTGATAGTACAGTGGAGCTTTTTCAGTTCATTGAGCCTTATAAAGAAGTGTTTTTTGAGCTCTTCAGACTCTGCAAAATAGCAGTCGCAATCCCAGTCAGTTCTGCTTCCTGTGAGTGTAGTTTTTCTACATTGAAGCTGGTCAAAACGTTTCTCAGATCCACCATCACTGATGAGAGTGAGCCTGAGCAATCTGGGTCTGCTTAGTATTGAGTCAAGGAGGTCAAAGGCTTTGAATCTTGACTTATTTGTTGATCGGTTTGCCAAAAATCACAAAGACCGCAGGATTTTATTGCTGTAATGTGACATTTTGGGAAGGAAACTACAGCCTGGGATGCAGACACCCTTATGTAAAGTAGAGATGTAACTGTTCATTGCCTTTATTTTTATATGTAAATCTGTGTGTTCTCCAGATATCACGTTTATTAGAAATGTGACGGAATAGACGAAACTGATTAGTGCATGTGCAGAACAGGTGTGCATTCTGTATTCAGTCTTCATGTTTGTTAAATAGCCTACGTGTCTGTGCTTATGGGAAATAATACATCTGAAATCTATGTTTTCTATCTATATCCATGTATTTTATTTCATTTAAAGTCAACATTTAAGATTTGTAGACTTTTACATTAAATCCTTTTCTGTGGATTTAAAAATGTATATTTTCTGGTACTCTTATTGCGTAAACTTGTTGATCGGTTTGCCAAAAACCGCAAGATTTTGTTGCTGTAATGTGAGATTTTGGGAAGGAAACAACAGCCTGGGATGCAGACACCCTTATGTAAAGTAGAGATGTAACTGTTCATTGCCTTTATTTTTATATAAATATGATATGGTGTTAGTGCAAAAATTGTACTATAACTTAAGCTGAAGCTAACAGTTATAACTATAAGATATATCTGAAATAAATAAGTGCACTGAAACAAATACCAATAACTGTATTTCATTGTTTTCTTATGCGCAATTACTTCATACTGTCTAGTTCTCTTTTTCGTCCTGCATTTATTGTGCCCCCCTCAGAAAAGAACTGGCCCCCAGTGGCCCCCCCAGTCAAATTGGTCTAGAACCGCCACTGCTCCTCAGCTCAGAGCCTGAGCTCAAACATTGATGACCTAGCTTGCACCCAAGGTGAGATGCCAAGTATCTGAACTAGCATCACAGAGCAGCACACTGAGTTTACATGGATGTTTCCTTCTGCACTTTTTCTCTTGAGACAACAGGACATGTTTGGTGTTTTCTTTGCGGGAAATAGTTTTTTTGAAACTTGTTGGCCTGTGGAAAAATGTAATCATAAGAAAAGCTGCAGATAGAGCCATACGAAATGAATGCAGCTGATTATTTAATGTTTAATGTTCTTTTTATAGGCAATAATTTAACCGATTTTTTTATTTTGGCCCACTGTGTATTTGAGTTTGACACCCCTGACCTAAGTCTAAAGACACTCAAAGAGAACATTTCATTAAAAAAACTAAAGCTTTTGAACTCAGACTGCTGAAGCATTATATGTGTTTAAATAAAGTTTCGAATACACGTTTGCACAGATCAAGGACTGTTTAAAGCAATGCTAGAGGGAAAACACTGTAAGCATCTTCCAATAGGTAAATTAGAAATTATAATAAACATTTTGTCTGAAATGCTGACTATGCACTCGCACTAATCCAAAGTTTGAAAAGGGGTTTGTTGCATGTTTTTATTGCTTCCATTTCCTGTCACCACTGTACTGTCAGCTAAATCATTCAAAAAGAGCTCTTAGCAGCAAAAGCGTGTCCACATTTCTGAATAAAAACTATATTTTTTAGAAACTGTGAATATAACAGGGGGGAAATCCCCAAAATGTAACAGTGTTTAGACAGCTGGCCCTGAGTAAGCGGTTTCCTTTTAGTAAGTGATGAGTGAGAGGTTTTGTAGTGGTTCAATATGACCACCAGGGGGAGCCACATGACACCTAAAGGCGCGCACTTACTATTATTTAAGCGTTTCTGCTCCACGTTGTCACTTTCAGGAACAGCTGCAGCTTTATTATGATTCTTAACAAACTCTACTAAATTAATTATAATGTTATTTATAGGGTTAATATTATGGTTACATATCTAGGTCTGATTGAGGTAGAATAAAAAGACGTTTGCTCTTTGGGGCAAAGGCTATGTGTCATAAAGGGTGGTTCGTTCAAGTACCATCGAACAAAGAGCAATATGTGTGAAACTGGATGATCTGCATTCCTATTATTTTTGTTGGGACCTTGGGACGTTTCTTCTTACCACAAGAAATTAAATGAAAGTCGTTCAGGAATGCTGCGTTCAGGTACCATGTAGAAACAAAACGTTCATGTTCAAAGATAAATATCTAATCTTTGG
Source organism: Pseudochaenichthys georgianus (assembly GCF_902827115.2). Classification (NCBI taxonomy): domain Eukaryota; kingdom Metazoa; phylum Chordata; class Actinopteri; order Perciformes; family Channichthyidae; genus Pseudochaenichthys; species Pseudochaenichthys georgianus. The sequence goes on along the minus strand of NC_047526.1, from coordinate 33,805,968 downwards.
GTGTTTAACAACTTTATGAATAGACATACAAAGACAAAATAAAATACAGTAAAACAAGATATAAAATCAAACATATATTTTGTAGATCACATCCAAAAATTATAATTTCACCAACTTATTAATTAACATTAAAAAATCGATAGTAAATATAACATTACAAAAAAGCAACATTTGTCGTCATATTTCCTATTTTCCCACAGATATTGAAGGCAGCATCAGTCAGCACCATGGGAGTCATGTGACGTCCTATCATGTGGTGTATTCACTTCCTCACCAATTTGCTCCAGAGCAGAAAGACCACTCTGCCGTATCATGTCGTCGTTTTAGTTAGTCTGCACCGACATAATCCACCGCAGAAAACATGTTATTTCTGGGTAAATCTGACCGATGCTCGCCTTTGAAGCTGGTGCTTTGGTCGGTGTCGGTTCTGGTGTGTTTGTCAGTCCGGTCCGGAGCCGAGGAGAACCCGTGGTACCAGGACCTCTGCAGGTAATACTAGCTAACAAAACACAACATGTACACAAATGTTTAAGCTAATTATTAGCAGGATTAGATGTGGATATTTGCTTTTTATTGAGCCGGTTTCCCCCAGGACCTTTGCAGGTAATAACAGCTCACAAACACACCTCCCATTCCAGAAAGGAACACATTACTGCGTTTTATACCCTTATGTACACACATGTTTTAGCTAAAGCCTTTATTCATCCCATATAGGGGTCATTTACATTATTACAGAAAGTAAAGAGCCAAAGATTCATATTAATTAAGTAGCATGCTTTGAAATATTAAAGATAAATGTAGAAATGTCACAATGTACACATCCAGTACTAGTAACAGTTGTGAGATAGCAACCAGGTGTTATTATGAAAGGTGGAAGTATGTATTGTACAGTTATTTACAGATGTATTACAGAAGTTGAATTGTCTAGCTAAGGGACAGCAGCAAGTAATAACAATAGGAATAATTACATGTGGTTATTTGCTTATTATTGACGCGGTTTCAATGGATCCACTGATGTAATATGAATGTATACTGTCAAATAAGTAATCAGCTCTTTGTTTCAGTTACAATATATGTATCTAATGTTAATTTCATACTATTAGCTTTCATTTGTGCAAACTAGCTAACATATAGATACAAATAATGTCTTGTTGTGTTGAATGTGCTACTTGATACGTTTAAACCAGTTAACTTGACAACAATTGAATACAATTAGCTTCTATCCTAATTTAAACTGTCTCTAGTCAAAGCAGGGAACTTAACAATATGTTGTTTTTGTAACAAGCTAACGTGTAGCTAGCGGCTAACGTTACATGACATCTGTCATGTCAACAAGCTAACGCTAATTGTTTGCAGCGTAAACTGACATGACTAGTTTATATGACTTGCCTTTCCATAAATCAGCTATAAAACACTGTGCAGTTATATCATAGCTAAAGTAAATAGCATTCACTGTTGCCCAAATGCAGTGCTGTACTTTAATGGAGCTGCTGTTCAAATATTGACACAGAAATAATGAAAAGATAACCAGGAAGTTCATCTGTGAGTTCAGGCTGCAGCTGTTAGTTAGTTCCTTGTTTTGGTAGCATTTACAGAAATGGGTCACACTAATATTTTACAATAAATACATGTTTTTATGTACATTTTCTTGACTAGCTAGTTGTGGTTGAGTGTTGAGACATTTTTGAAGGTGCTTAAACTAATTGTTTTTTTTGTCATTTTTTTTATATGCAGGACTTTGTAACATAAAACCTTGGTTCAGTGTTCATGCAAATAAGAAACACATGGGTGACAAGTAGGGCTGTGCAATTAATCGTATTTTAATCGCGATTACGATGTTGGCTTGCAACGATTACGAAAACAACGTAATCGAAATAAAACGATTATTATTTTTATTTAAAAAAAAAAGAAGGAATTATTTTTTAATTTTTTTTATTGTTTTTTCAGTTGAATTATACTTACAGTTCAGGTTAATCAACTCTTAAAAACATACGGTTCACTTTTTTATTTCAATAAATGGATGTCTTCAAAGTAAATGGATAATCGTTTTTAATAATCGTGATATCAATTATTGACCAAAATAATCGTGATAATGATTTTTGCCATAATCGCCCAGCCCTAGTGACAAGCATTAACAACTAACAGAAAAAACATTGCTCACGACACATACCTTGTACATCTTTATTGTGTGATATATTTACTTTTTAAAACACACTGCATCTGGTAATTGTGCTTAGATGTGTTACAAAGTGTTGCTGCTTATTCCCTGCATACTAATATTTTAAATAAGATACCTTTTGGGGATCGGTCGGACTAAACAAGCAACTTCGAGACATCACGTTGACGAGCATCTATTTGAATTGGTGGTGAGAATGGTCTTAGTAGTAGCGGCTGCTTAATTGTAAAAATCATAGGTGCTGCTCTCGCCATTGCACTGAGCTCTTTAAATAAACAACAAAGGAAAAATGAAATTTATTTAACGCTTCAGGTCCAACTGATAAATGTTTAAACCCAATTCCTCTCCATCTTCTTTACTTCATGTGTTTCTTTTCTTGTGTTGCAGTTATAGATGGGAGGCCATAGACCAGGTTAATAAAGTCGGCTACACGCTAAGGCTTTGTGAGTCTTCACCGTCGACCAGTTGTGGCCCCGGCACCGCCGTCTGCGCCCGGGACCTCAACACCAAAGCTTCCCAGTCTGTGGGTGAGTACAGCACACTGGGTTACACAGCAAAGGTGTCACAGTTTCACCCGACATCTCTTAGCAGCCAGGTGTCGACATCATGGCAGTCTGTTAGAGAAATAATCGATTAAATATAGAAATATACCAGGAGCAGAACAGACATTTCCATTCTAATCCAATATGACATAATATTTATAATAAAGAAGACAGATCTTGGGAAGTAGAAAGACTTTGATAGTTTCTCTTCAGCATATTTTAAACATTATACGTGTGTGTAAAAAGCTTTTATTTGGGTGTGTCTGACACATGTATTTTTTTGACTATGGCTCTGTACTTTTCGCCAATACAAGTCATGTAACTTCTTGTTGTCTTCCTCTTAAGGAAAGCCAACTAGTTAAGATTTCTTTTCCACAACATGTTTTCCATATTTGAGGCGCTTTGAAAATCATTTCAGTTGCCTGTAAGAGCTCAGCAGAGCCACAAACTGTGTAAAGTTGCACATTTAAGCTTAACATGTGATTTTGCAAGCGGCACCATTGTCCTTACTAGTAGAACAACATTGTGTAACAGAAAGAAATATAATAATAAGCTTGTTCCTCTTTGTATTCCAGTAATTAAACATGTTGAAGTACTCCTTTTAGCCGCTTTCACAACAAGTACTTTGCCGTACTTAGTTCCCAGCACTTAGTGCCCCCATGGAACTAAGAGCAGATCACGTTCACACCGGAATAAGTCCCTGAGGGAAGATTACGCAAATGAAGCCGCTGACGTCACTTCTTCTTCTGCTTTGGGTTTACTGGCAGGCCGCAAACAACTTCACGGCGTATACTGCCACCTCGAAGTTCCCGGCCAGAAGTCCCCGGAGTTGGGGACTGGCTCCAGTAGAAGCTGCTGGGACTCCCAGCAGCTTCTACTGAAGCCTTCCGAGTAAATCGCCAGAACGCCGACACCTCCTCATCTCCACCGCTCCCATGTTTTATTTTGTGTTGCCATAAGTTAGTTTCTCTCCGTTGGTGCGCGGGGCTAATGCTAATAATGCTAATGCCAGCAAATAAAATGACTTTTCCGAGTTTTACGGGCCGTGGTTCGTAATTCGCCCAGCCAATCAGAAAATGGAACTTTTTTCTCCCCAGGAAAGTACCACCTCTCTAGCAGGGACTAAAAAAAGGGTAAAAGTTCCCATGAACTAAGTTCTCTTTTTAGTGTGAACACAAAATCCCAGGAACTATCGGAACTAAACGGGAAAAGTACTCCGGTGTGAAAGCGCCTTTTGTATTCAGTTTAACCACACTGCTCTGTTAAAACCCTAACTAGTTGTTTTTAATAGAAGGTGCATGTGAGCTGACATACCTTAGTGCTCTTTGACTCTGATGCCTCTCATGTGTCTTATGACGGCCACGCAGCAGAACATTTCACACTCTTTAGTGACACTGCAGGAGTAAATCTACATCCTAGAGGCTGTCTGTATACCACTGCTGCTTTGTGTTGTTGCCAAACACACATCTTGTGGTCTGTTCTGTGTAAGGCATCTGATTCACTCATCTGCATTAGTGATCGTGGATCATGTGATCTACTTTGAAGTCCTGTTGTTTGACCACTTGGAAGTTTGCCTTCTTGCTAAGAATTGATGAGTTGTCGTCAAATCAGAGGCAATGAAAACATATTAATGAACAAAAAAAATGATATTATTGTGCTCGTATGCATGTTACTGCATGTGCGCAGAAAAATAAGAAGCGTACGTGTGGGATTTATTTGGTGAGATATGTTTTTAATGTTTGTTTCATAACAGCTTGAATAACTCTGATACATTTGATGTTTTACGGCACCTGCACCCCTACTGTCACTTTGAATGATGAGTGTAGGGTTGCAGCGACTATTTATTAAAAACAATTTCCAGTTCACAAACTATAAAAATGCCAATTATATTTTCCCACAGGCAGGACATTTTCATCAGATGTCGTGTTTTATTCGACCAGCCCGAAATTATTACATTTACTGTAATCTATAACAAAGAAAGGCATCAAAACCTTATAATTGAGACCCTGGAGCCTCAAATATATGGCTTTGTTGCTTAAAAGGATGATCTAATGACCAAATAGTTGTGTGTGGATGTATTTATTCCAGTGCGCATAAGTGTTAGTGTAACAGTAGTTATTGTAGTTGCTGTGTGTCTGAGGATAAGAGGTGTAATACTGTTCTAAATGATAAGAGACTGAATCCAAAATGTTCAGATCTGATTCCTGGCAGGACCACAGAGTGAAGTAGTGCTTGAGAGCAGATCTCTGTGCTGATGAGGCCAAATCTGCTGCTGTTTGTCAGCAAGATCAACCTTTCTGTCCCTCGCTGCAAAATAAAAGGCAGGCAGGAGCTACACCTAACCATGATGAGTTATATATGAAAAACAAATCTGATATTCTTTATGAGAAAACCTCTGTCTTTGTTGCAGCTTTTACCAAATGATGCTTTCTCAAAGTATTTGCACAATGAGAAATGTGATAAATAATCATCAGTAATGTAGATTTAATGACTAAGCAGGTAAAGGCCAATGACGGTACAGGTAAAAGAAAGTGCGGTGAATTCAGAAAAATACATTACTATTATTTGTAGCCTTTAAAACCATGTAAAAACTCTACTTATGATTAAAAAAAAGGACGTTTACATGATATTCCAAGCCCTCATTTGTATGCAGTTGTCTAATTCAGCCTTCTAGAGCAGGACATATTACCCACAATTCCATATGATCCTATGCTATATGGAAAGATGTGCAGCATATCATACATTTTAAGTTGAACAAATTAATAAAATAGGATAGAATAGTTGCAATATATTCTGTCATTTCCCTCCATGCATTAGTGGTTAACCTCAACCTGTTGCCTGGTTAGCTTCCTCCCTTCCAGCTGTGACCTTCAGCCCTGGTGTTTATTCAATCACGCCGACATAAACTGATTTAACTTCATTCAAGACTGTCATGCCCTCAGTTGAGACGCAGATCTTGCCTCTCACTCCCTGAATTTAGACATAATTATATCAGCGAGATTTGATGCACCGGATCAATAAGTGTTTCAGTTGTTTTATCCACTAAATTCATCAAATATCTACAGTTTACAGCTTATTAAATATGATAAATCTCTGCTTCTATGTTTTATATTCTTTTAAAGGTCACCTGTCATGCTATGTTTAGGCAATAGCATAGGTCTCAGATATATACAAATATATAAAAAACATGTCTATTACCTCATTCACACCAACGCAACTCCGGTTCAAGCTCCGTGCTACTAGAGCTTTTCAGGTTCAGAACCGGTTCTTCGGTTTCGTGGAGGCTCTTTTCAAACCGCCCAGAGTCCGACTGGTGCTGCGTCATCGTTTGCGTCATGACGTAACCGTTTGCTTCATAAAGCCAAACCGCGCGGAAACCCCTCACAGCTGACACCGACAACAACAACAATGGCCGATTGTGCTCCAGCTTCCTCTGTACCTCTTCGGAAGACCAGATTCCCCGCAGGCAGCTGGTCTCTCCAGTGGACCACTGCTGCTTGTTAAGTTTCTCCATCGTTGTGTACAAACTGGATAAAATGCAGGCTTCTTGTTGTTGTTCAGGAGTTGATCCCGTCCCTGCCCCCGCCTCGACGTAAGCGTGACGTATGCGGTGCTTTTGCTCTGGCTGGACAATTTTGTGGTGCTTGAAACGAACCGGATTCCGGAGCTAAGAGGCTCTGAGTGTTAGCGATGCTAATGTAAACAAAGACCATAATACGTCCAAAACAGTCGGGCATTGTTTCTGATAGCAACGTTTCTGATTGGGCCGTGGGTCCACATTTCAGATATTACGTCATATCGGACGCAAATCTGGATCAGCTCCGTTGTTCCCCGTTTTTAGAGATTTGGGTACGGAGGAAAAGAGAGAGGGTTTTATTTTCTGACGCTGCGTGAGTTCCCCGACGCACCGGGGACACATGTTGATGTATAAGAGACATCACAAAGTGCATTTTGCATGATGGGTTTAAGATGATTTGAGTGAAATCTGTGTCTGAATCTCAAAGACAGAGGGGGCTCCTGATATATTATTTACAGTAAACCTCAGGCTTTGTGTTGGTTTCTTCTCATCAGGTGTAACTGATTTGTTCTCATGTCTTTATCTCGTTCTTGTTAACAAACGTCTCCATTGATCATCCTTCCACGTCAGAAAGCCCTCTTGTTTGTTTATCATTTCCACATCGATCTGATTAGTTCAGCTTTAGTTCTGCTCCACAGTTCCCCCCCCCCCCCCCACTAATCACAGGTTTGCTTAGCCCAGGGGGTGCTGCCATTATCATTCATTAACAGACACAGTGATGCACTCAGAGATGTTGTTATAAGAAAAGACCCTCTGAAGAATCACTTGACGTAAAGACAGAAATGTAAAACGTCTTGGAGCGCTTTGGATGCCTTCTCAATAGGGTTTGACTGAATGTAGTCAACATGTGGTTTTAAATCTGGCCACTATCAGAACAACATACATCAAATGTAGGTTCATGTTTGGTTTTCTCTTTGAGGGAAATAGTTTTGTTGAAGCTGTTGTTGTCCTGTGGAAAAATGTAATCATAAGAAATGACTTTATTTATCTCTTTCGAAATTAAAACACAAAAAACAATGAAAATATTTCTAAAAACATCAAAAATATGCAATCAAATAAATATGATTGTTAAAACATAAAAAGTCAAAGTTAATATATGCAAATAAAGATACAAACATAATTATTATATTTTAACAAACATAGGAAGTTAAAGTAAAATGTCCAATTAAAAATAAAGTATAATGAAATGTATGTAAACATAAGAAATGTAAATATTATTGCATTTGTATTATGATATTAATGCTGTAAATTCACCAGACCTAGGCTCAATGCCACATTAGCTCCGTAATATAATCTATATTTAGACACAGGAGTACTGTTATTTTTTTGGGGCTATTTCTCAACAACAGCTCCGTCACTATCTTTGATTTCGGATTGGCTTTTTACAGACGACGAGCTGTCAGACAGTTATTTCAGAGTCACTTGACACCAACTTGCCTTCAGTCTGAGGTTGTTACCCCCCCCCCCCGCCCCCCCTCGGTCACAGATTGGTGTTTGGTCGCTCTCGGCGTGTCACCTGACTCTCAGACTGACAAAGAGCTGGAGACTGCAGACTCATGTTGTTGTTGTTGTTGTTGTTGTTGTGTTACATTTCTCAGCCTATTTTTGCACAGAAATCCACATTCGTCCCACGTCGGGGACATTTCCAGTGTTCTAGTAGAACTAACATATGAGATATATAATAAAGTGGTACTTCAGTAGAGGACCTGAATACTTCCTCTGCCTACATGTGTATGGAAAGTGAAAGAAAGGCAAACAAGCGGCAGTGTTGTCGACGAGTTGCAGTTTAATCTTGCAGCTGATTTATCACATGACTCGGGACATCGAGCAGAAACGTTCTCAAACAGAAATAGACACCATTGTCACGCCCTGCTCTCTCTCTGTCTCTCTCTCTCTCTCTATCCATCCATCTATAAATCTCTGTCTCTCGCTCTTTCTCTCGCTCGCTCTTTCTCTCGCTCTCTCTCTCTCTATCTATCTATCCATCTATATATCTCTATCTCTCTCTCTGTCTATCGCTCTCAATACAAATTCAAATCAACTGTATTGGCATGACCATATAGAAACACAGTATTGGGGTTTCCTTTCACTATATTGTGTTATATAGGTGGCCTGAAACGCCTCCATTGGACTAATTTGTTTATTTCCGGATCGTAGTGACGTCACTATGTAATACTCGCACTTCTATTGGCTAGCGCTCCAACACATCGTACATCATGATAGGCTAAGGAGTTGACCAATCAGAGCAGACTGGGCTCTGGCTTATGGTTTCTTAACATTACCTTTCAGCCATCACCTTTTGATTTGCTTTTTAGATGAATCGTTTCTTATCGGAGCTGAGTCCATCTCAAAGTCCAAGGTGATGTCTTCACATTGGTTGAGCAACAATTAAAGAGTGAAAATCAATTAACCATCACGAGACAAAAAAGCACAATTTTTAAAGACAAAAAAAAACAGCAAATGTGTGTTTTTTGTTTAACTAGGAAACGTTTGCTTTTTTCATTTTAATTGACTTATTGTTTACTTATTGATTATTTAGTTGTTCTGGCTTTTATAGTAACACAATAATATAACATTACTAATACTATAACATAAATTAACCATCTGCATAATTGTCTTTAAATATGTGATATTACTTCTGTCATTTTACTGAATGCAGGATCGCATTAAGTTCACAAATCTAAAGCACGAATGATTAATTGATAATCAAGAGTTGCAGAATGTTCTGTTGATCAAAGTTATCAGCTTGATCTAATTTAATGACATTAAAAACACGCATTCTGCATAATTATCTGATGGATCTGTGTACTTCAAACAGTCGTAAAGGTTGACTGGCCTTACCTATTCTTTGATATTGGTCAACAAACTTCAACATGTGGTCGATAGAAAAACTCCTCTTCCTTATTACAGACGTTATATAATGACGACTGTTCAATGTCAAACGGGTTAGTTATTTTGGGGACAGTGAACTTGCTGAAAAGTTCAATTGAAAATGAGATATATCAATAGTTTTATGTTAGTGTTTGTCAAATATAAACGGGGTTCTTACGGTCATTAAAAACCTGGAAAAGTCACGGAAATTCAAAATGCTAATTCCAGGCCCTGGAGAAGTTTTGGAAAACAATATTTTTCCCAAAGTTTTGGAAAAGTCATGGAAATGTAACTAAAGTTGTATCAAATATAATTTATATTTTATCTAATTGCCGAAATAGTAATACTATAATGATAATACTGTATAGTAATGAAACGTGAAATGGTATTTAACCGACGAGGTGTTTTGCTGGTGAGAGATTTTAGTTGCTTTAGCCTGTAGAAGCTAGTAAGCCAACTATTTGATTTGTTTTAGATAGGACCAACATGTTTCAGACCTTATTTTCCTGTTTTCCATGTTAAAATAAATCATTTTCAGTGGTACCGCTGAGGAAGAGTACTTTTTTTGGTCATGGAAAATTAGGTAAAGCTCATGGAAAATCATTGGTGAAAAAGGGTTTGAACCCTGTATAAAATCACAGGAGCAGTTGTACTCACTGCCTCCTACTGTAGTTGTGTTCTTAGTAGGTCACTGTGTTGTTCAGTTACTTTCCTTAATGCTCCCTTAGTGCTATCAGAGGGAGAGAGGGCACACACACAGATAAAAACACTCTTTAAAAGCTTGTGCAAGTTTCTCCTGAACTGACTCGTCAATAGAACAATATTTACGAAAGAAACAACAAGTTTTTGTAACAGTCAAACTGAAAATGCATAACAGGAATGGGAGGACTAGAATGAGGTCATTCGACACACACACACACACACACACACACACACACACACACACACACACACACACACACACACACACACACACACACACACACACACACACACACATACACACAGGGAATTTGTAGCTTCACTGAATCCAAATGTGTTTCTATGCATGTCTGCTGAAGGACCTGGGAAGAAGAGACGGAGTATTCATTGATTGTCGTGTTGGTTGCCGCTGAAATAGAGACGCATGTTTAGCGTGTCACATGCTCTACATGCGGTAACTCATTTACAGACATCAGTTCCTCTCGCTGTGAGTTTATTTCACAAAATGTTTCCCACTGTTGTCTAATGATATTCCTCTGGTGAATAACGAGTGTACTGACGGCAGGGTCGGGATGTTACGCTGCACATGTTTACTTTGTGTTCGGGTCGGAAAGAGTTGGTGGGTTAAGACATTATTCTAACCGTCTGTCGCCTACAGAAACACACACGGATACCCAGAGACTGTGGGATTTATTTTTACCTTTTTTAAAGCTAACATTTTATTATATAAGCGTTATAATAATCTATTCACGGAAATGACTGTAGCCAGGTATCATGACGTCTATATCCCTTCAAATCTGGCATTTGAAAATTAGGTACTGAACGTTTTGGTGTAGCTTTTTGTAACCGTGGTAATCAGATTACAAAGAAATATTTTTAATGAACCCGTTTTACATTTGAAATAAATATGCGGGTAGAATATTGTTAACTTTTCAGGAAAAACTTTATAAAATACATTTTTAGATTTATTTGGGTTGACTTGTTTTAATTTTCATAATGATTTATGAATAACGGAGTGTTTATTCCTTTTTGTGTGAATTGAAAATGGAGGAATACAAATTATAATTATTAATTACAAAATGTCATTTTTATTCAGTAACTGATTTCAATTGATTGAAAACACAACCCTGGTAGCTTTATGTTTATATCATGTTTGTATGGTTATCAATGAGTGCTAAAGGAAAAGTTAAAGGGGGGGGGGGGCAGGAGCTCCAACAAGCCGTGTAGGACAGAGTGAATACACATACTATACAGAGATGCTGTATGAGAAACCAATGTGAGTTTGGAACATTGAATTTAAATCTATTCTAGTCGACCTCAACAATGGAAATATGATCAGTAGAAATGGCCGTGACATGGGACCTTTTTAAAAGGAGTAAAGCTAAGTTTTTTTATTATTCAAATGGTGTCCTTCCACCCTAAGTATTGTAATGACTGTAAAGTAAACTGAATTGCATTTCTGCATTTCATTCGACTTATTGTAACGTGAGTGAGATTTCTACATATCCATAAAAAACACAATGCTCTGTAATTGATAGATTTGTATTCTGTGTATTTCCCCGTGCAGGTGAGCTGTCTCTGCAGAGGCTCTCTGGCTCGGTGCTGGATTTCAACAGCACGGAGAAATGTCCGGGAAGCGACAACAACATCCAGACCAGCATCAGCTTCCAGTGTGGGAAAACCATGGTACGACACACACACACACACACACACACACACACACACACACACACACACACACACACACACACACACACACACACACACACACACACACACACACACACACACACACACACACACACACACACACACACACACACACACACACACACACACACACACACACACACACACCACTTCAGGGGACATTACATTGACTTACATGCATTTCCTGGAGACTTATCCTAACCCTAACCAACACATGCCTAACCCTTAACCTTACCCTAAACCTAACCAAGTCTTCACCCTAACATTAATGATCCCCCTTATGGGGACCTCCAATTTGTCCCCATAAGGGAGGCGAGTCCCCATACGTGACTATGTAAACAGATGTAGGTCCCCACAAGTATAGTAATGCCAGGCCACACACACACACACACACACACACACACACACACACACACACACACACACACACACACACACACACACACACACACACACACACACACACACACACACACACACACACACACACACACACACACACACACACACACACACACACACACACACACAGGGAGTGTTTTTAGAACAGAAAATGATTTGTGTTTCAAGGAGTGGTGTTTAGGCAGGGGGGGCTGAAGCTTAGAGAGAGGAAGGCCATTATGGTTGTGGTCTACATTGATATTAAGTTATGTGAATAGATATCTTCCTAGGTTTTGGGTCATTTGTTGTAAGACACTTTTTGATGCCTGCTTTGCAAAGTTAACGCTGCGCTACTTGGCATCTATTAAGCAGCAATGTAGAACTATATGTCCAAGGTGTGGCATATTTCAGCAATTTACTTTAATAGCTATCAAATACAAATATGGACACGTGGAACTGGGACATGGCACGCTCTGTAGTGTGGGAAATAATGACATTTTTTGTTTCCCTAAAAAATAATGCGGTGGAAACTGAATTGTTTAGTAGGCACCTTTTTTTGTTTATAACGGGATGGTCAGCAAATAAAAAATTGGACACAGCAATGCTTTGGTGAGAAAGCTCCATTAGGGGTTTATATTGCAAAGCAGTCAGGTTTCATCAGCAGAAACTCAGCCTTATGAGTTGTTCTGTGGATGCAGTTTGTCACTCCACAAGCTACAAAGGTGAACAATAATACACTTTACATGAGTGTAAAGTGGCATCCTTAACGTGCACCACACGGTTGAGTACATGTTAATGATCAGCTGTTTCGTATTCAGCATGTTATGATTTGTAATGAGTTAGAATTGAAATGGATGTTTTCTTCACTCAATTTGAAAAGACATTTGAGCAGCTGTCGGCTCTGGCAGGAAGTGAGGGGGAATAATGTCGAACGATGACAGTCACCTGCTCGTTTGAGTCAATAGTGTGTGTGTGTCTGCGGTTTCAGGGGATCGTGGTGGTGGGGTGAGACATTCACACCGAGCAGAAGAAAACCACGATCAGCTCTAGATTTTCCTTTTACAAAGTGTAGAGAGGAGAAATGAAAGTCATCTAATGCTGGGAAGAAGAAGGAGAAGTCATGAGAGCCACATTGTGACACAGAAGCGGACAGTCTATTTAGTTATGACCAGTGGTGTAGTGGGCGTTGGACGCGGGGGATCGCCGTCCCCCCACTTATTTGGAGCATGATTTTTTTTTTTTAATAGTCTAATAAATATAAAATCATTGCCAGTGTTATCAGTTGCAAGGGTGTAATGACGAAAACATAATACATTTCACAGTAATTATAATAAAAACGTAGCTCAAGTATTTATGCAACTTGTGTGTGTGTGTGTGTGTGTGTGTGTGTGTGTGTGTGTGTGTGTGTGTGTGTGTGTGTGTGTGTGTGTGTGTGTGTGTGTGTGTGTGTGTCCTAGCATTACTATACTTGTGGGGACCTAAATCTGTTTACATCGTCACGTGTGGGGACTCGCCTCCCTTATGGGGACAAATTGGAGGGGAATCATTAATTTTAGGGTGAAGACTTGGTTAAGGGTTAATGTAATGTCCCCTGAAGTGATGTATACGTGTGTGTGTGTGTGTGTGTGTGTGTGTAAAGTAGAAGAAGGTGTAACGGAGAGTGACAAGAGTGCGAATACAAAAAAAAGTCCACTCTCACTTAATAAGTGTTCTTGAAAATAACCCTTGAGCAAGCACTGAACCTTCATCCACTCAACTCTAAATGTGGAAGTTAATGTTAACCATTTATATACTGTCATGCGGCCTGGCAAATATTATCCACTGTATCAGTTATAAACAGAATAAGACATGTGTGTGTGTTTCAATGTGTTTCTGTATTCCAACAAAAGCACAGACACAGTCGCCATTAAGGGAATCACATGTTTTGTCTGTGATGAATTGTTACTGCCTGCTACACAGCACTATCATATGGAACTGTTGCAACCAAGGACTATTTTCTCTCAACATCTCCATACGTGGGAGGCTGAAAACTGCATTTTCTTTGCATTTTGCATCCGTCTCACTCCTGTTCCTGTGTGTGTGCTGCAGGGGACCCCGGAGTTTGTGGCTGTGTCTCAGTGTGTGCATTACTTTGAGTGGAGGACGTACGCCGCCTGCAAGAGAGACACATTCAAGCCACACAAAGAGGTATGTGGAGGAACATCTGACTCACCGAGGAGACGGTTTCTCTGTGTCGAGGCGTCAGATGTGAGAAACCAAGAGCCGCAGAGGTGTTTCAGAGGAAATCGAAAATGTTCTTCCCACCCGTGTGAGGATGTACTGCATGTCGTTAGAACATGTCACATGTTGTTACAATGAAGCTGTTGACGTGGAGACATCGAGAGAATGTGTGAAATTAATTACATTTGCTTTTATAGCACTCGATATCTGTTGCAAAATACAAATTATTGTATTGTAGTGACTCACTGGTCAACATTTTCCTGTCCAGTCCTTTTGCCTTAAAACAGATTTTTTTTTAATATTTGTTATAAATATGTTTACATATTTCCTTAAACACCAAGACAAGTTTCTCTAATGTGCGAACCTGCTTTATTTGGCAAATAAACTTTTTTTTCTGATACTAATTTAAAATAGGAACTTGTCCTTTTCATTAAAATATTAATTATTTTGTGAATTAACAAATTAGGATATCTATTTGGTTTACATTTTTTGTTTTAAATGTTGTTCTGCTTCTGTGTAATAGTTGTTGATTATATTAACCAATATCGGCTAATGCAAATAATAATTAAAATATTTAAAAGTATGAAAATGACTTATTGTACCATGACAAGTCACTTTGCTTATGAAAATGAAATATCCACTCGTTAAGAGGAATTTGTATTGCATGTAGGCATAACGATCACTTACTATTAGTATACTATGAGAAGCTGCAGACCTGTAGTATAGAACCATTTGCCTTACCATACATGTGACATAAGACATTTCTTATCTTTTTGACTGTCTTTAAAGGTCCCATGTCATGCGGGTGCTAGTGTAGCCTCGCAGATGGGGGTGCTGCAGCCCCCTCAGCACCCCCCTCTTCCCGCGTCCATTCGCGATGTCTCGCAGTCCCCACGGAGCAAACAGGAAATGGCCATGACATGGGACCTTTAATGTCAATATTCACACGTTATGTTCGTCTATGAATTGTTCTTCTTCAGGTGATGATGGAAGATGTCAGTACTGTAATATGACACTACCTCCTTTGTGTGCAGGTGCCTTGCTACGTGTTCGACTCTGACGGCAAGAAGCACGACCTGAACCCTCTGATCAAAGTGAACGATGGATATCTGGTGGACGACGGTGACGACACCATCGACTTCTACATCAACATCTGCCGGAGCCTCAGTCAGTACCTCGGGTTGGGGGAGGGGGGGGGAGATAAATGACTTAGAAAATGAAATACTGAATTTGATTAGGTATTTAGTAATATTTTAGGGTTGTGTGTTTTTTTAGTTCTGAGAAGATCTTGAATGATATAAATGAGTTTGGTTGCAAAAAGAAGACGCCACAGACCTAAAGAAGTGAAACATGTCTTTGTTTGGAGATGTGTATACCCCCTTAATATTGTCGCCATATATACCTTGAAATGTCACCTTAACCCTTGATCATATTTGACTGACGTTGCCATACATTATGTGTATGTTCCAATTTGATTTCCTATTGTAATCAAACCTCGTTGTCTTTCCTATCATCTCATATCCTCCCTCAGACCGACCGGGTGACTCGTGTGCAGAGGGCTCGGCCGCCTGTCTGGTCACCAGCCACGGATCCTACGACATGGGCTCTCCTACCGCACAGCTGGAGCTGCTGTCAAATGAGAGGTATCTATAAATACGATCATATGAATAGAAAACAAAGTCCTTGTTGAGCTTCTCCAACGTGTCTCATTACTACACAGTAGGATAAACTCTTAAAGGTCACCTATCATGCAAAATCCACTTTTCTATGTCTCTTCTACATCAGCATGTGTCCCCTCTTCTTCATGTCTCTTCTACATCAGCATGTGTCCCCTCTTCTTCATGTCTCTTCTACATCAACATGTGTCCCCTCTTCTTCATGTCTCTTCTACATCAACATGTGTCCCCTCTTCTTCATGTCTCTTCTACATCAACATGTGTCCCCTCTTCTTCATGTCTCTTCTACATCAGCATTTGTCCCCTCTTCTTCATGTCTCTTCTACATCAGCATGTGTCCCCTCTTCTTCATGTCTCTTCTACATCAACATGTGTCCCCTCTTCTTCATGTCTCTTCTACATCAACATGTGTCCCCTCTTCTTCATGTCTCTTCTACATCAGCATGTGTCCCCTCTTCTTCATGTCTCTTCTACATCAACATGTGTCCCCTCTTCTTCATGTCTCTTCTACATCAACATGTGTCCCCTCTTCTTCATGTCTCTTCTATATCAACATGTGTCCCCTCTTCTTCATGTCTCTTCTACGTCAACATGTGTCCCCTCTTCTTCATGTCTCTTCTACATCAACATGTGTCCCCTCTTCTTCATGTCTCTTCCACATCAACATGTGTCCCCTCTTCTTCATGTCTCTTCCACATCAACATGTGTCCCCTCTTCTTCATGTCTCTTCCACATCAACATGTGTCCCCTCTTCTCCATGTCTCTTCTACATCAACATGTGTCCCCTCTTCTTCATGTCTCTTCTACATCAACATGTGTCCCCTCTTCTTCATGTCTCTTCTACATCAACATGTGTCCCCTCTTCTTCATGTCTCTTCTACATCAACATGTGTCCCCTCTTCTCCATGTCTCTTCTACATCAACATGTGTCCCCTCTTCTCCATGTCTCTTCTACATCAACATGTGTCCCCTCTTCTTCATGTCTCTTCTACATCAACATGTGTCCCCTCTTCTTCATGTCTCTTCTACATCAACATGTGTCCCCTCTTCTTCACGTCTCTTCTACATCAACATGTGTCCCCTCTTCTCCATGTCTCTTCTACATCAACATGTGTCCCCTCTTCTTCATGTCTCTTCTACATCAACATGTGTCCCCTCTTCTCCATGTCTCTTCTACATCAACATGTGTCCCCTCTTCTTCATGTCTCTTCTACATCAACATGTGTCCCCTCTTCTTCATGTCTCTTCTACATCAACATGTGTCCCCTCTTCTTCATGTCTCTTCTACATCAACATGTGTCCCCTCTGTGGAAAGAGACTCTGAAAGTTTCAGGAACAAAGATTCTCTCTCTTTTTGATCCATTTCTATAAAAACCTGTCTGAAAATGAGCTGATCAGATTTTGGCCACTTTATGATGTCATAACGATGTGTTGGCTTGTGTAACCATTAGCCAATCAGCACCCAAGGTAACCCCCCCCCCCCCCCCCCTTATCACCTGAATCTCCTCTAGAGCACCATTGAGTTCTTTGTAACCAGATGTCTCTCAGAGGGGCGTGGGGAGGGGCTCCTTATTTTCATCTAAAGTAACAGACAGAGAATCAGCACTTTGGAAACAGGGCTGAAACAGAGGGGATTATGGGTAATGCTGCAATGATCTGTTTGGTGTTTCAGCCAATCAGAGACATGTTCTGGATATATCTGAGACCTGTGACATACTGATAAAAAATAGTATAATAGGGGACCTTAAAGTGTAAAACATTTAAAAAAGCTTTGAAAAGATATTTAGTCTTCACTTTCTTGTCTCCTCTCCTCTGCAGACTGAGGTTAACGTATAACGCCACCAGTTCAACTCCTCCAGACATCTGTAAGGAACACACTCCAGCCGTCACCATCACCTTCATCTGTCCGTCAATCAGACACCCGGTATGTCGCGCGCGCACACACACACACACACACACACACACACACACACACACACACACACACACACACACACACACACACACACACACACACACACACACACACACACACACACACACACACACACACACACACACACACACACACACACACACACACACACACACACACACACACACACACACACACACACACACACACACACACACACACACACACACACACACACACACACACACACACACACACACACACACACACACACACACACACACACACACACACACACACACACTCATTTCTAAAGTAACTCATGCATTACTGAAACAAATCCTTTGGCTCCACAGGGCAGTCCTCCTAAGATGATAGCGGAGTCGAACTGTCGTTACGAGGTGGAGTGGGTGACGGAGTACGCCTGTCACAGAGACTATCTGGAGAGCAATAACTGCAAAATGACCAACGACCTGCACGACATCTCCATCGACCTGACACCGCTCACCCTGAGCTGTAAGTACATCGAACCTCAGACTAACAACCTAGTGGTCTGCTGTGAGAAGAATTAGTCAGGCCCATAAATTAAACATTTCTCTAGTTGCTTTGAGTCAGAAGTATCACTTAGCTGCTTAAAGGGGCCCTATTATGTTTTTTCGGGGGGTTTCCCTTACCCGTTTGTTTGTTTGTTTGTGTGCATGTAAATGGTCTGCAAAGGCTAACATGTCAAAGTTTGTGCTGTTAGTTTCCATTTGTTTTCCTCATTCCTCAAAACGGTTCTTACAAGCTACTGAACAAACACGCACACAATAAGGTGTTGTTCTTTTAGTAGGTATGAAAGTGACACACTCAAAACTACACACATGAATTGTTGTCTCATCGTGCTGCTGTTTTTAGTTTGAGGAAGTAACCGTATGAGTAAACCATTCTGACCTTCCTGTTTTCAGTAAAGTCATTGTTGCATTTCTCCACTTTATGCAGTCTGCGTGTGACAAGATGTCGGCCACAGTTCACTCTGACTAGAACTGCTTTATATCCTGGTGCTAATACACGATTGAAGTCAAGAACTACTTATTTGTTGTCATAGGAACAGTTCCACCTTTTGAGAAAACTTGTTATTGAGTTACATAAAAACATTGGTAAATACTTTTTTTTTTTAATCATGCTTACTAGAACTGTTACATGTCGTGACTAAAATACAACTGTAATGCTACAATTTTTTAAATGGCCAAAATACTGACCATGTCTTCCTTGTATTTACTTACTGTGTGTTTGTTCATTTTTTACAATTATCTCCATGATTAAGATTCCATTTTTATCATCTATGAATTTTATATTTTGTTATTTTAAATTAATTTAAATTCATATGTTTTCACGTTAACAAAACTCTACTTTTGGATTTTCAGGCTTACGATTACTTGTTTTTTTTAAATGTATAACATATCTAAATAGATAAATATAAATATAAAATCACTTATAATTAAAGAAGTCCACAGTAGTATTGATATATATTTAATAAAAAATGATCCATGGAGACTTATAGTACAATAATGGATGATAAAAATAAGTAAATATGTCCTCCTAAACCCTCGTGTGTGTGTGTCCCCCTACAGCTACAGACCATCCGTACTACGCACATTCTGAGGACGACAGCTACGTTTACTACCTGAACGTTTGTGGAAAGGTCCCCAGCGACGAATGTGGCGAAGACCCGTACATCTCGTCCTGCCAGGTGAAGAAGACCGGGGACGTGAAGAAGGTGGCTGGACAATATAAGAACCAGACATTACGGTAATGTTTGATTTTGATGGTTTTGTTTTTATATTACAGTTGAGATTTTATAAATGTAGTAAAACGCACCTTCCTGCTCCGCTAACATTGAGCTTGTATCTCAGGGTTGTTTCATCAATATAATATTTATAATGATACTATATCAACTGTCAAATGTTTGCCACAATTCAAAACATGTTTTTGTTGTAATTGAATCATAGCTGGGTGTGTCCATGTTTCTGTATCAGTGTTGCTCATACTTGCTATAAAAAATGGCGTTATGCAAACTTCCAATTACAGTACTAATTCTATTTTTGAGTATCGTTATTCCAACAATTGTGTGTACAAAGTTTCCTTTTTCCAATATGTTAACCAAGAAAAAAGCGGAAATCCTCATTCAACACTTCATGTTCAACTGTTGCCTTATTGATGAAATGGCAAACATTGAAAGTACTGTACATTTATTAAGTATTTCTCTCTCCGAATCTCTTTTCCTCTGCAGTTATTCAGACGGAGATCTGACTCTGATCTACCCGGACGGCACCAGATGCTCCACCGGCTTCCAGAGAATGACCATCATCAACTTTGAGTGCAACAAGACCGCATGTAAGACAGAACACAGAACATTTTCTCATAGCATTCTTTGAAGTCTCCCTTGTTTTTGACGCAACTATTTTTTGCACCTTGGCATCATCTGGTGGTCATATCAGTAATTACACAGTGGAAGATTGCAAGTCTTGATGCTACTAAGAGAAGTACACACAACTTGTACCATACATGATGCAGAAACGTGTTGTTTTTGCAGCGAGCGGTGGGCGAGGGGTTCCAGTTTTTGCGGGCGAGACGGACTGCACTTACTACTTTGACTGGGATACGGCTTTCGCCTGCATCAAGGAGAAAGAGGATCTACTTTGTCAAGTCAGAGACAACACCAAACACTACGACCTCTCAGCCCTCACAAGAAACCCCGGTGAGTTCAAATGTCAATATTGGCCTCTTAAAAAGCGTTTTGGTGTGGCCATATTCACTCAATATTGTGTCTGTTCCTCTGTGTGCTGATCCAGGGTCAGATGCCGGAGGGAACTGGGAAGCGGTGGATGATACATCTCCAAAGCCAGACTCTCGTTTCTTCCTGAACGTTTGTCACAAAGTCCTCTTGACAGGAGATGCTGTCCACTGCCCGGTGGACGCCTCCATCTGTGCTGTGGGTAAGGATCTACACGAGGATGGGGGGGTTTCTAAAGTCTAAAGAAATGGGACTAAAAACGATTGAAATGAGACTTGAAATAGATGAATGAAGAAATGAGACAAAACAATTATAAAGTGGAACAAAAAACAGATCGAATTCAATCTGACCTAAAAACTGCTGTAATGAACCCAAAAATTCCACTTGTTCCTCTTTCTCAAGATTTCCTTTCTCTATTTATATATTTTGTGTATATATAGAAGCTTTTTGTATACATCCCCCTGGTAACTTTTGCAAGACATCATTCTTTTATAGAATAGAGCTGGGTTTTAAACACTTTAACTGATGCAAACTCATCTAAATGTGTCTGCAGCATCGAATATCTAAAGTATTAAACCTGTCAGTTGCTTTTAATTTCAAACTGACTTAAAACGGACCACCCGACCTTTGCAACTAATCTACCCACGTGTAGCATGCTATTTTCGGTTATAAATATTGTCTTAACAATACATACCTTTGCGATAGATGCCATTTATTGACATGTTTTTATTATCTCCCTGTGCTTCAGATAAGGAACTAGGGGTCATCAGCCTGGGCAGCTTCCTCTCCTCTCCCCAGAAGACTAAAGTAGGAAATGACATCAGGCTGGTTTACACTGAAGGAAGCGTTTGCAGCGATAAAAAGACGAGGATCCAAACCATCCTGACACTCAAGTGCAAACCAGGTACAAAGTCATTACCACCTTTATAATGTATTCTGTGATTCTCTATCTATTTGGTTTCTCTTCTCAAACCTGTTCCTCTGTGCAGGAGATCTGGAGAGCGCCCCTGTCCTCCGCAGCGTTTCCTCTGATGGATGTGTGTATGAGATGGAGTGGTACACCGCCGCCGCCTGCGTCCTCTCCAAGGCTCAGGGAGACGACTGCATGGTGGAGGACCCTCAGGCCGGTACGATACACACCTTTAATCCTCCTGGTGTCTGACTCATCAGTGTTTGACTTGAGCTAGAAAAACACAGCAGTGAGGGAAAGACAAGAAAGAGGCAGCCGGGTTAAAGTTAATGGGGATTGATGCGTTTGACTTCAATAATACAAACAAAAATCTTCCCGGAGGAACATGCCCCCGGACCCCCCTAGATGAGGTTAGGTCCCGCCCCCCCCCCCCCCACTTAAAAAAAATAGCTCTTTACCTCTGCTTACACCTATATGCCATGAGCTGATTATCGACCTTGCATTGTAACAGTCGCGGGTGTATGTGCGTGTGGGGAGTGTTGCAGTAGAACAGTGTTTCTCAAACTTTTTCATACCAAGGACCACCAACCAATAAAAAAACACAAAAACACATCGTTTTTCTAGAACAGATTACGAATCACCAGAAAATGTTACAAACAAGTGGCAACATGTGTGACAACGGTGTTGCACTGGGCTAAATCATGCAATCGAAAGTGAAACTTAAGCTCGCTCCATTGCGGAGATATTCCCGCGAGAGTGCGGAAAACTTAAATGTATTTATTTATTTAAAATGTGAAATGTTACCAATACACTCACGGACCACTAGGGGGCGCTCGCGGACCACACTTTGAGAAGCACTGCAGTAGAACATTCCACTGTAGCGCCCGGGACATTAATGGCAAACCCTAAATGTTTGAGCAGCCTCTATGAAACGTCGAGCTACCCCACAGCACCCCCAACAGAAAACCGTCATGTGTCGACACTGGCCGCGGCACATGACGGTTGTGTGTCCCCTCCCATGAAAACCATATGCCCTCTCTGTAGATTTGTTCTTGCGCCGGGTCTGCATAAAGATCCAAAGCAATACAATAAAGTATATTGTAGAGAAAAAAGAAAGGAATATCCTAATAATGGCAACAATTATTTTAAGATATAAAAAATAAAATCATTTAAAGTATGAGAAACAGAAAGTACATAAGATATTAAAGTAAATATTGAATTATAACGTGTTGGCAACCAACAGGACAAAGCATTTTCAAAGTAGTTTTGACAGTTTATATAACATTTACTCGGGTTTACATGTGGTGGATAAGAAACGGTAAAAAGATAAGGAATCTGTTCTGCTTGCTCATATGATACTTATTTTTGAAAAAACATGAGGAAGTTTCTCTGCTTGTCCTACTTCCTCAACTCCACCAGGTGGGGACTTCCAGGCATTTTAACCTCTAGTCACGTCTTCATGTCACATGACAGTGAATCATCATATGTGAATCATAAAGGGCGTACCTGTGCTGCCATCTAGTGGTGTCTTTGTGTTTCCACTCCTCTCCTGTTGACAGAGCCATTATCTGAGTCTTCTCTGATGCAAGTTGTTCCTCTCTATCTGTCCTTCGTTGCTCCGCAGGGTTTTCCTTCGACTTGTCTCCTCTCTCCAAAGCCGACGGTGGTTTCTACAACCTGAGCAGCGACCACTACGATTACTACATCAACGTGTGCGGTCCTGTCAAAGCTGCCAGCTGTCCGGAGAAGGCTGGGGCGTGCCAGTCTGAAAAGAGGTGAGAACAAGCCAAAGACATGGGCTTATGACCAGTGGTCAGTGGTGTAGGGGTCGTTGCCCGCGGGGGATCCCGTCCCCCCGCTTATTTGGAGCCCCAACTTATTTGAAGCATTATCTTTTTTGAATAGTCTAATAAATATAAAATCTTTCCCAGAGTTATCAGTTGCAAGTGTGTATTTGTTGTAATAATGACAAAAACATAATGCATTTCACAGTAATTATAATAAAACGTAGCTCAAGTATTTATGCAACTTGATTTTGAAGCGTTTCGCGTCGAAAGAAGCCAGTTGAGGTGGTTCGGGCACCTAGTTAGGATGCCACCTGGGCGCCTCCCTAGGGAGGTGTTCCAGGCACGTCCAGCTGGGAAGAGACCGAGGGGTAGACCTAGGACCAGGTGGAGGGATTATATCTCTTCGCTGGCCTGGGAGCGCCTTGGGACCCCCCAGTCAGAGCTGGTTGATGTCGCCAGGGAAAAGAAAGTTTGGGGCTCTCTGCTGGAACTGCTACCCCCGCGACCCGACCACGGATAAGCGGGAGAAGATGGATGGATGGATGGATGGATTTGAAGCGTGCGTGTGTGTGTGTGAGCACCGTGTGTGTGAGCACCGTGTGTGTGAGCACCGTGTGTGTGAGCACCGTGTGTGTGTAGGGTGACCAGGTGTCCGGCTTTGTGCGGGACTGCACGCACAGCATTTGTATCATGTGTCCAGCAAATTGAGACTATGTCCCGCATTTGAGTGACAGTCGCGCAGAAAGGCCGGCTCGGCTCGCTGACGGCCGGCACCGCCCTTTATTATTATATTTTTTTAAACGGCATCATGTAAGTTGCGCTCTCCCCCGCCCAGTCCACCCAGTAAAAAAATCCCCACTACACCACTGGTTATGACACATTTGAACTGTCATTACAGATCTACCAGGAGTATTTGCCAAATCAGATACAAATAAAAAAGATAATTTGTGCGTTATTGTCTATTTGTTTTTGTAAGAAACACAATGTAAAAGGCATGCTTATGCAACAGAGATAGATGAATAGTTACGAAAGTAAATCTAAAGTGGGTTTTCTTTCCCAATAGTCTGAAATACTACCTGCTAGAGCAGGGGTGTCAAACTCAAACACACAGTGGGCCAAAATAAAAAAAATGGGTACTAGTCGAGGGCCGGACTTATTGAAATGAACTTATTGCACATATTAAACCTGGAACTAACAAAGCTTCAATGATTGCCTATAAAAACAACATTAAACATTAAATAATCAGTTGCATTCATTTCTTATGGCTCTATCTGCAGCTTTTCCAGAGTCATTTCTTATGAGTACATTTCCACTTATTTCCTCTGCTTGCTTGACTCTTAAGCTTGTGTACATTTTCTGGATATGGGCTCAATCAAGTTCATCTCTTTTCTCATCTTGTTATTTTCCCGTCTGCTGCTTCAGTTCTTGGAGTCTCGGGGAAGCGAACTCCCGTCTGTCTTACTACGACGGCCTGATCCAGCTCACCTACAGCAACGGCTCCCAGTACAACAACAAAGAACACACTCTCAGATCCACTCTCATCTCCTTCCTGTGTGACCCTGAAGCCGGAGCTGGAAAACCAGAATTCCAGGTATACTATGCCTCTGGATTTTGTCTATATACACCCTTTTTCCCCCTTTTTTTTACAATACATGTTGTGGGGGAAACTTCTGAAGCAATGGGAGTCAGGACTCAGAGAGACACGAGGAAAGCTGGAGCTTTGATGGAAAACACTGACGGTTTATTTGGAGCTTCGGCCGGAGAATTCACAAGACATGTCACGGGTCTGACCACACGGTAGAGATGCCACAATCAATTCTGAAGAGCCCTCCTGTAGCTCCAGGGTTTAACTAGTTCAGAGCGTAATAATCAACATTCTTCCATAGATAGACTAAACAGCTGAGGACACTGAATCACATTTGCTGTCGCTTATGGCTCGGGGTCATCTACACCCCGAGAAGGATGTGTTTCCAGGTGTCCCACAACAATAACTATCTCTGACTAGGGATGCATATCGTTGACTTTTTTATGATACCGATACCACTGAACGATACCGATACTCAACCGATACATATCGTGATACTTTGAAAATGTATCATCCCACAATTACTCCCATGACGCGCTTTACGATATAGTTGACATGTCAAATGAATATTAAATTCAATTGTGGGACTTCTTGGACCTTTCAGTACTGAACACACAATGAAAGATACATAACAAATATGAAGAAAACCGATTATGGAATATCTTTTATAACACCCGCCATCAGGTGGGCCGCGTGAATAGCACATCTTGTCAATGCGAACAGACCGTTATAGCAGCGTTATAATTAATGTTAAACCTGAGATTCGACTAGAGAACAAATAAATAATAGAATAAAGGTCATGAGATCTCGGCATTGCACAAACAAACAAATCTCATCTTTAAAATCAACATTTACCTTCACTGGTGAGAGAAAACAAATCCCATCACAGTTCATTTGTGGGACTTTTACCTTTCTAGTATTGAACAAACAAAAATACATCAAATATGAAGAAAAATGATTATGCAATCTAATTTATTACACCCGCCATCACGGGCCACGGACTCACTTTTAAAATTACATTTTAAAAAAAAAAAAAAAAAAAAAATTGAATTTTGTTTTCCTTTTTTTTAAAGTATCGGAATCGGATCTGATTTTGGTACGGTATACCGTAGCCACCAGTAACCGGTATTTCGGTAAATACCGGATACCGGTATGCATCCCTATCTCTGACCGAGAGTTGCTCGGTCACAAACTGGTAACAACAACAAAATGCTAGGGCAGCCCCTCCTTAAGGGAGGTAACGGCTGGTCAGCTGCGTCAGAGGGCGAAGGAGGACGTGCAGGGCAAATGATTCCCCAACACATGTCTGTTTCTTTATGTTTTTTTCTTCTGGCCTTTCTTCAAAAAGAACTTTGCACATCACACGTATGACGTTCAGTTTTAATTTGAATCTTCTGAATGCAGGTTGAGGACAAGTACACGTATAACTTCCGCTGGTATACGTCCTACGCTTGTCCTGAGAGGCCTCATGAGTGTTTGGTGACAGATCCCGTCACTCTAGAGCAGTACGACTTATCCAGGTAATGCACAGCTACATGTTTTATTCATTCACCAAAACAACCAAGTAATGTTGAGTGACTCCTGGATTGTTTTCTCCCTTCTGCCTCCAGCTTGTCCCGCTCCACCTCCATGAAAAACTGGCAGACGATGGACTTGTCTGAAACCATGAACTTGAAGAAGTACTACATCAACATTTGTCGTCCGATCAACCCTGTCACAGGCTGCGACAGCCATGCGTCCGTCTGTCAGATGAAGTACATCTCTGACCAGGTCCGTAACCGCTAGAAACACAGTGTGAAAAACAGAGTGGTAACTTCAAGTTGTAATCCCCAACGGTTATTACTACTGTGGTGACACCATATTTTGGTTTGCCTCAGCAGAAACTTAAAACAGCATTAGCTCCAGGACTTTTTACCAAAGACACCCAGTTCCTATATACATCCAACAGAAATACAAACGGGGGGTGGGGAGGGGGCACACGCAAGCTTGTGAACTGTTAGCGCCGTGTTATGCATGCCCACTGCACCTCGCGGGAGTGCGCACAGCGTAAAGCCAGAACTCACAGACGTTTAAATGATTTGTACGACATAGTTAGGTCTGGAAACGGTATCATTTCCCTTTGGCGCTGTTCCGAGTTTGCTCTAATCTGTCAAAATGATGGACTGCTTTCAGATTTTTCCACCATTGTTAAATCTATTTCAAGAATTTCACTAGGGATAAATACAAATATTTTGATTTAGATTTATAGGCTCAATCATTGTGTTCCCTTAAATGGTATTAGCTAGTGACTGAACAGACACGTATGTACATTTATTTGCCACTTTCAAGAGCTCATCAGCTAAGGTCTTTCGTGACAGGAACATCTTGCTGTGTGCATCTTCAAAAGTTGCCAGTTCTTTCCGAATTAGACGAGCAGCAAATGTGATGGCATGTCATCTCTACGAAACACCTAAAGTGTGATTTCCCTTCTTCTTTCTCCGCAGGGATCTCTAAAGGAAGTCATCTCCGTCGGTAATATGGGTGTTTCCAAGCGAGGGCCGATCATCGAGGCTCGGGACCGGCTGCTGCTGGAGTTCACCGACGGCTCCGTGTGCGATTCAGACGGCCAGAAGCTCTCCCTACACGACACGCATCCACCTGGTCTGCTCCAGAGGAAGCTCGGTGAGGTTATACAGCAAAGTGGAGCCGTTTTTTTTTGTATGTTTTACGCACGTGTCTGACTGTTTGTTTTCCACGCTGTGCAGTCAATGGGCCCGCGGTTCCTGATGTACCAGAACTGCACCGCCAACTTCATCTGGACACCAGAGCAGCCTGCGCCATCAAAACCACTGAGGACAATGTGAGCTCAGCTTCAATCACGACGTTATCTCATCCTGTGTTTCCCTAAACGTCTCGATTCAAAGGTTTTATTGTTATATGCACAAAGCTACAGTGTAGAAAATGACAATCAAATTATTCTGACCTGAGCTCCTCCAACGATGTAACGTATATAATAAAACACAACATAAAAAGTAGGTCTAAATACATGTCAATAGAATATGGGATATGTACAAGGACAGAATATCGGTATACTATACAGCTGTTTCAGAATGCACTGTCTTGCCATGTAAACATGTGTTTGTGTTTCAGAGTTGTTCTGTGGTGGACCCAAATACTGGCTATGAGTTCAACCTTCAGCTTCTGGCCAATGAGAAGGGATACACCACAACAGCCAAATGGAAAGGACTTCCTGGTAAGAGCTATATTTTACTATATTATGTTTAATACTTTTATGTTATTATATTTCTTATAATAGCTTGTATCTGTATTTTTAAATGTCTGTTTTACTTTTATGTCTGTGGAATCAGCTTCCAGAGAACATGCATCACTCAGCTTTTAAGAAATGCCTCAAGACCCTCCTATTCTAACCTTTTATGCCTTAAGTTTTGATCATTCAAAAACAAATACAATTGATTTGAAAGCTGAACTTTGAAAATACAATGATGTATTCAAAATAAAAATAAGTATTTGAAATAAATTCAGGTTGAATATTATTTTTGATTCAGTTCTTGGGGGGGCGGGGCTTACCAAAGAGTGGCTTGGCATCCTGAGTGACAGGCCTCCCTCCGTCATGTTGCCTTCATGGATGTTAGGTAGCGTGAGAAAATATAACTTTCTATGCCAAACCACTCTTTGGTAAGCCCCGCCCCCCAAGCAACATCAGGGCCAACAGTTTTGAAAGCGAAACCAAGATATTGGTTTTGAATCTGAAAACATCAATCTGCAACCTGAAAAAAATAAGGATTCAAATATCGAAATATGTATAAAAGTGAAATATGAAAATAAATATTTTTATTCAAAAAAAATGCTGAAACTGAATCAAAATAATATTCAACCTGAAACATTATTTCAAATACTTATTGTTATTTTGAATTCATCATTGTATTTTTCAAAGTTCAGGATAAAAAACTTGAACTTTCAAATAAATTAGATATTGTAGCGGCCAAAATCATATAGAAATAAAACAGAGTAATTAACTTAAAAATAATACAGCCGCTGAGGCACTAGTTAGCGGATCTTACGCAGGGCAATGATCCAGGTACCGACAAGATTCTCCGTTGTTGGCATTGAAACAAAATACAATGAACAGGTTTCCTCTTTTCCTTAAGCCTTTCCTTGTGTGGCTGTGAAACACACCCTGGTAAAAAACCGTTTTGCCTACTCGTGCTCTGGCTCCCAACCACCCCACCTGTCTCCAATATATACGATTACACCAGGTGATCTAATCACCCAGTGCCCAAAACATGCCTTCAAAAATAAAAGCATAGAAACTACTTTAACTTATGACGCTAACTAAGAATACATTTAAATGATAATAATAAACACTATAAACAGCAAGGAAATACATGTTTTAAACTATTAAATAATATAAAGAATATATAGCTATCCCACAGATATCTTATTGTATTTGTTTATTATTTTCCTTCCCTATAGCATTGTGAAGCACCTGGGAGATGACGTCGTTTTTTCAAGTGTGCTATATAAATGAAATGTATTATTTATTACATCAAGTGGAAATTCCTCGTACGTGTCCACCTGGTAATAAACCTGGTTTTCTGGCTCTTCCCTCCCTGCAGGTGAACATCTGCGCAGACGTGGCCGAGTGTGGAAAGGGCATCGCTGGCTGTGAGCTGGAGGAACGGGCGCGCTCTGAGCCCGGTGGGGGTGGAGAAGACTCTGCAGTACTCCACCAAC
The DNA here is from genome assembly GCF_902827115.2 of Pseudochaenichthys georgianus. Lineage (NCBI taxonomy): Eukaryota > Metazoa > Chordata > Actinopteri > Perciformes > Channichthyidae > Pseudochaenichthys > Pseudochaenichthys georgianus. The sequence continues at coordinate 33,776,406 of NC_047526.1, read as the reverse complement.
GGCCTGCTGCAACTCACATATAAAGGAGTCCTGGACGAGCCCACAGGTATTGATCTAAAGAGACTTAGAGCGTCCTTGAACATGTGTCCCCTCTTCTTCATGTCTCTTCTACATCAACATGTGTCCCCTCTTCTTCATGTCTCTTCTACATCAACATGTGTCCCCTCTTCTTCATGTCTCTTCTCCATGTCTCTTCTTCATCCAACATGTGTCCCCTCTTCTTCATGTCTCTTCTTCCATCAACATGTGTCCCCTCTTCTTCATGTCTCTTCCACATCAACATGTGTCCCCTCTTCTCCATGTCTCTTCTACATCAACATGTGTCCCCTCTTCTTCATGTCTCTTCCACATCAACATGTGTCCCCTCTTCTTCATGTCTCTTCTCCATCAACATGTGTCCCCTCTTCTTCATGTCTCTTCTACATCAACATGTGTCCCCTCTTCTTCATGTCTCTTCTACATCAACATGTGTCCCCTCTTCTTCGTGTTTCTTCTACATCAACATGTGTCCCCTCTTCTTCATGTCTCTTCTACATCAACATGTGTCCCCTCTTCTTCATGTCTCTTCTACATCAACATGTGTCCCCTCTTCTTCGTGTCTCTCTACATCACCATGTGTCCCCTCTT